>NW_026590305.1:356789-404621 GCF_907164565.1 Psammomys obesus
TGTGTGTGTGTGTGTGTGTGTGTGTGTGTGTGTGTGTGTGTGTGTGTATGTGTGTGTGTATGGGGGGGTGTCCTTTTAGTTTCATTTTCCCTTGTTTGTGAAATGGTTAGCTTTTATTTTATTTTTCTCCATTTCTTTTTTGTTTTTATTTTATTAATTACAGTTTATTCACTTTGTATCCACCCTGTACCTCCTTTTCTCTTTCCCTCCCAATCCTGCCCTCCTTCTTCCCCACCCATGTCCCTCTCCCAGTTCATTGATGAGGGAGGTCCTTCTCCCCTTCCCTCTGATCCTAGTCTATCAGGTCTCATCAGGAGTGGCTGCATTGTCTTCTTCTGTGGCCTGGCAAGGTTGCTCCCCTCTAAAGGGGAGGTGATCAAAGAGCAGGCCAATCAGTTCCAGTCAGAGACAGTCCCTGTCCCCATTACTATGGAGTGCACTTGGATACTGAACTGCCATAGGCTACTTTTGTGCAGGGGTTTCAGGCCTTCTCCATAAGTGGTCCTTGGCTGGAGTATCAGTTTCAGAAAAGACCCCTGTGTCCAGACTTTTTGGATCTGTTGTTATCCTATCCAGGTCTTACTCTCTCCCACTTACTTCATAAGATTCCCTGCACTTTGCCCAAAGTTTGGCTATGAGTCTCAGCATCTGCCTTGATACCCTGTAGGGTAGAGTCTTTCAGAGGCCTTCTGTGGTAGGCTCCTGTCCCATTCCCTGTTTTCTCCCTCCTCTGAAGCCCATCCCCTTTGCCTTTCTGTTTCACCTTACACCCATCAGAATGGCTAATATGAACAACTCAAGTAAGAGGATGTGGAGAAAGGGGAACCCTCCTCCACTGCTGGAGGGAATGTAAACTTAGACAACCACTTTGGAAATTAATCCGGTGCTTTCTCAGACAATTAGGAACAGCGCTTCCTCAAGATCCAGCTATACCACTCCTAGGCACATCCACTCAGCCATGTTTATAGCAGCTTTATTTGTAATAGCCAGAAGCTGGAAACAGCCCAGAAGACCCTCAGTTGAGGAATGGATACAGAAATTGTGGTGTATCTACACAATGGAATATTACTCAGTAATAAAAAACAAGGAAATCATGAAATTTGCAGGTAAATGGTGGGAACTGGAAAAGATCATTCTGAGTGAGGTATACCAGAAGCAGAAAGACACACAGGGTATATACTCACTCATAAGTGGATATTAAACATATGATATAGAATAAACATATAAAAATCTGTACATCTAAAGAAACTAATCAAGAAGAAAGACTCTGGCTAAGATACTCAATCCCCATTCAGAAGGGGAAAGAGAATAGTTAACTTTTAAATCATAAATTCCATGATTGTGAAACTTCTGGGCAATGAAGGCAGGACACAGATGGATGGATGCAAAGGAGAAGGAAGAGAGACAGAAGGGAATAGTGAGATAGGCAGTGAGAACCACGTGGAGAGATGCCATACTAGACAAGTCAGGTTTAGTTAGAGGCTAGCTGAGAGACTGCCTCAGCAAAAGACCAATGGCCTTAAACTAAATAGATGTCTCTGTGTTTTTATCAGTTAACCTCAGGCAAGATCCATGAAAGTCCCACAATAATATGCTATCCTAGATGATAAAAAATATATTAGGCAAAAATTCAGAAAATATGAATAAAGTC
This sequence comes from Psammomys obesus, assembly GCF_907164565.1. Taxonomy (NCBI): domain Eukaryota; kingdom Metazoa; phylum Chordata; class Mammalia; order Rodentia; family Muridae; genus Psammomys; species Psammomys obesus. The sequence continues at coordinate 358,441 of NW_026590305.1, forward strand.
TTACTGAGTATATACCAATATTTCTTGATTAATTACAACAAAGATATCGCAATCAATGCAAGGTTAATAACAGCCAAACTGAGTGCTGTTATATGTTATATGAACTATGAAGTTTTTATGTAAATCTAAAATTATTCTAGTATTAGAAGGGAGAGCATTATATATGCACATTTAATTTGGGAAAAATCACTTGAATGTGTGGCCTTGTGTAATTAACAAGCTAATCTAGGAAAAATAAGGTAGTTAATCATTTATTCATATTTTCATTGTGATAGGTATTTCTTCCTAGCTTGCTAAAAATTTTGAATACTAATTTAAACATAAATAAATTACAAACTGAATTGTATTTTACTGACATGTGAAGACCATCTTCTGAAATGTACGCTGAGTGATGTTTAAACTTGTCTCTCACAAGCAGAAACATTGAACTTCAAATGGATTTTTCACTGTTGCCTGGTGAACATGTTTCAGGATAGGTTCACTAGTCATACATGAAGGATTGCTCTGTAGCAGTTCTCTACAAGATTGAAACATTCCATCTTACACAGAAACTTCTTAAACAAGAAGGTAAACAGCTCAAACTAACTTCAGGAATTCTCTGAAACTGACTAGATTCACTAGCCCCCTTCCAAGCGTAAACAAAAAAAGCAGCTGAGAGTCACTCCCAGACAAGCAATGCTGCAAAGATTTTGAGAAAACAGAAACCTGTCTAGCTTCCTGGAAATTGTTCAGGCCAACTGAGCCACCTAAAGAGGACACTCCAATCTGTTGGGCTGCATGAAGACACTGCAGTATCTTCTGGTTCCAGGCTCTTGTGAGGTATCACCAGTACTAGGTAGGCTTTGGTGATATAGCTCTGGTAAGTTATACCTCCCCCATATTCCCGTAAGTAAGCCCAATAAAACATCAAATTGCACTTTGTTTGTATCCGTACTTTGTTCTGTTATAGTCTTCTGAATCTAAGGTGAGTACATATGCATACTGAGCCTCCTCCGGAGGTGTCTTGTCATACAACACTGATTCATCACATAAACACATTCAGATGCAGGAAGAGGAAGGTAAAAGAGATGACTTAGCATTCAGCCAGATAAGCAAGAGTGCTTGCTTGCTTAAAGGTGAAGGTCACAACTAATGGATACAGCAAGCCTCTAAAAATGGAAGAAGACAAGAGCGTAAAGGCTCCTCTGAATCCTGCAAAAGGCTGCTGCCACGTTGATCTTAGCCTGTGAAACTCATGTAGAATGCTGAACAACAAAATTAACAGAAAGTAAATCTATGTTGTTTTTCATGCTTGGATAACTTCTTATCATGGCCATAGAAAATTAATATAGTGTTTCAAATACATCCCATTTCATGTATGACTTAATAACTCAATCTTTATTATTATAATAATTTTATTTACTCAAGACTGCTTTTTCATGTGTCATGAATTTTAGTTGAGGGGAAATATAATGTCTAAAATTATGACGTAACATTGGTGTGCATGACCACAATTTGTTGTTTGGTAAAATAACTGTGGACTTTGAGATAGATGAGATGCAGACTTTGAAACAAGCTTTTAGTTTTTGTGTTTTTAATTACCCTATTTATAAATGTAAAACTCGTGTTCTTTGTGGTTATAGGTTTTAATGTTGCTGTAAAGTAAATTTTCAGATTTAATCTGGCATAGATCCATCTTCCATGGTTATACTTCTTTTCTTTTTACATAGACTGCCTTAATGAGAGTTGTGTTATAGCTGTGTCTATATGAGCTGAGCATCCCAATATACAGTAATCTTTATATTATGACAAGTTTTGATTTTCTGATCGTTCATTCTCTGTTTGTTGCCAAGAAAAGCTTCTTTGATAAGGGACAAGAGCTGAATTTACCTCGGGCATAAGAATAAGTGTAGTGAGAATTTTGTTGTTGTTGTTGTTGTTTAAACCCAGTTGTGTTATATGAAATATGTTTGTTTTAATCCCAGATGTGGAATATGAAGCTACGTCAGATTGTCCACAACTGCTAACTATGATTTGCTTTAGGCACTAGAAGGGGCAGGTTTTTGCTAGCTGCAGATAGTTTATGTTTAGAATTCTGGGGACTCTTGAGAGGGTATAAATGTCAGAACCCAGAAAGTGGTAGGAGCATTCCAAAGACAAAAAGGGTGGCTGCTGCTTCCCTCTGCTGCTCCCTCTCTGCAGATATGGAGGTTTGACAAGAAGAGGCTGGATATATCCTAATTCCAAAGATTGAACTTGTCCCAAAGAACGCAATGACCCTAATCTTCAGGAAGTAGTCCAAGGAAACATTTGTCCCTTTCCTCTCTAACCTGCCTTTCCTATCTGGTGTTGGGGGTTTGAAAGGGTTAGGGTGGAATAAGGATTAGAAGGGAGGTAGAGGTATAAGAACCCAATTAAAATAGCTAAAAATATGCCAACAGATAAGTTTTAGGAATTTACTGATTTAAGAACTATATTGGTTTAGTGAAGTGGGAGTAGTAGGTTCTCCTCTAAGATCCATGACCTTGGATAGTTGGTTAGGTTTTCAATATCAAGTATGATTCTCCTTCTATTGAACATACTTTTTAAGTCCAATTAGACACTTGTTGGTTACCACACAGATATGAGTGCCACTAGAACACCTTTTGGGATATTATGATATATTGGCCTCATGGTTATTATAGTTCATAGGCATCAGAGCTAAAAATAAAAAAATCATTAATTATGTTGGCAGAAGTGATGAAGTCTCCCACTAACAAAGTGTTGGGATCGATGTGTGAAGAAGGACTCTAGGTAAGATGCTCAATCCTCATTTAGAAAGACAAAGAGGATAGACACCGGAAGAGGGAGAAAACAGGGAACAGGACAGGAGCCTACCACAGAGGGCCTCTTAAAGATTCTACCCAGCAGAGTATCAAAGCAGAGGCTGAGACTCATAGCCAAACTTTGGGCAGAGTGCAGGGAATCTTATGAAAGATGGGGGAGATAGAAAGACCTGGAGAGGACAGGCGTTCCAAAAGGAGAGTAAGAGAACCAAAAAATCTGGACCCAAGGGTCCTTTCTGAGACTCATACTCCAACCAGGATCATGAATGGAGATAACCTAGAACCCCTGCTCAGATGTAGCCCATGGCAGCTCAGTGTCCAAGTGGGTTCCCTTGTAAGGGGAACAGGGGCTGTCTCTGATATGAACTCAGTAGCTGGCTCTTTGATCACCTTCCCCTGAGGGGGACAGGGAGGCAGCAGCCTTACCAGGCCACAGAGGAAGACAATGCAGCCAGTCCTAATGAGACCTGCAAGGCTAGAGTCAGATGGAAGGAGAGGAGGACCTCCCCTATCAGCAGACTTGGGGAGGGGCATGGAAAGAGAAGAGGGAAGAAGGGTAAAATTGGGAAGGGACAAGGGAGGGGGCTATAGCTGGGATACAAAGTGAATAAATTGTAATAAAAATTAAATAAATAAAAAGGAAAAACATGTTGGCAGCTTACATACAAAATTTCATGAAGCCAAACTTCATGAAAACAAAAAAACTTTCAGATTATTCCTACCTTGAATCTTCTGAGTCCTGTATAGCACATGTGCTATTTCTTCAGCAATAGGAATTTACCTTAAACCTTGTTGAAGCAACCAAGGATAACAGTAATAACATATATTGCTTTGGACATTACTTGGACTACCATTATCAACAACTCAAATGGAGTTGTTTATACCTGGTAATGTGGTTTTGTTAGATAGTTTATGGCTCTTACGGTAAGAGTTGCCAGTCCAAGCACCAAAGCACCAATACATACATACATACATGCATACATACATGCATGCATACATACATATATACATGTATATGTATATAGAACCAAAACAACTTGCAAAAATATCTGGTTAATATGCCATATAAACACTGAGTAAACTCTATGCTTGAAATTTACTGTTTCAAATAAATGTAATAGTGATTTATAGTAATCAGAAAATAATAATAATTGGCATAGATGTCTAGGTATCAGAGTACAAACCTGTATTCCCATAACATGGGAGGTTAAGGAAGAAGTTTAAGGCCTTCTTAAACTTAAACCTCAGCTACATAGAGTTTGAGGCTTCCTTGGATCACATAATAACATTCCTTTCCTTCCCAGCCCCTCAAAAAGAGGGAGACATGGAACAATAGATCAGCAGAGGGATGGAGAGAGTAAAGGAGGAAGTGTGAGAGGAAGAGACAGAGAGAGTAAAAATAGACTACTATTTTGCCTTATCTTCTAAGCCTTCTTGCATTATAATTTTGTGTGTGTTTCATGTGTGTGCGTGTAGTTCACTTTATTTTCAGATTGTGTTTCTTTCTATAATTACATTATTGCAGACAGTCATTTGTAATTCTAGTCATGTAGCCTTGGCTTAAAGAAGTACTGAAGAAGATAAGCCCATAAAATTGAGGACTTAAGAGTCTAGCCAAACTGCTTTGAAAAACTTACATGAGAGTTAGAAATTACATTGTCAAAGAGTTATAGAATGCAAGGACATTTGGCATGATATACAGAGATTAGGCCTGCCAGTAGGTAGTGAAATAACCAAGGAGAGAGAGAGAGGAAAAACCACTCAAAGGGTATTTTGATAAGGGCCAACCATAGAAATGTCAGGCTGTATTGAAGTGAACCTCAACTGCCTTGATGGAAAGCTTTGTAGGTATCACTGTCATGATAAATAACATGTAAGTGATTGAGCCACACTTTGATTTTTATATAATGAATGGAGCCATGTACCATATCAGAGAGTTTAATTGTTAAGGTGAGATGCCAGGGGACAGAGTAATGTGTTCCTCATGTAGTGACCAGAAGTTCAAAAATGGCATAATGGATTTTTTATATTCAGAAATGATCTGAAGCTTTTTTCCTAGGCAAGAATATATCTGAGTTTTTCATTATCATTTATATAGTGGTCTGGTTGAGAATTTTTTACATATGATCGGATCAGAGTATTACCTCTCAGATTCAGCTACATCAGGCATTCTCAAAGTGAGAACAGGCTCATTGTGAGTTCAGGCTGAAAACTTTTCATTAATTATAATGTTTATGAAAATATTTTAACATTTCACAGTTTATTTTCATGTAAAACATATCTTATGTACTAAATATCAGATTTCATGTAGTAAATTCAACAAGTGTGTATCATATGCAATTATAGAAAACTCTTTCCTGTACTCTACTGAAGAGTCAAGTGTTTAAAAGTGGTAAAGTACTTTTTTCTGCTCCCACATCCATGTTAGGGGCCTAGTAAGAACTCATACATGAAATCTAAATGAAAAAAAAAATGAGTGCATCAGAGACCCACAACTGAACAATGTGCCAAGAGTGAGTGAGATACGTTGGAAAGTTTAGTCCTAACTGGGTTTTCTCCATAAAATCTTCCGATTGGGGTTCAAGAAAGCCCAATGGAAGAAGAGGTGAAAGACTGCAAGAGACAGAGGATGAATGAGGTGAAGGAAATAAAGCCTTCTAAACAAACCAGGGCTGACAGACATATGAACTCACAGATACTGTAGCAGCATGAATAGAGCTTACTTTGGTGTAGATCAGATGAGTCCCAGTGCTGAGAGTACAAGTGGACATATCTACCATTCTTAACCCAGAAGCTATTTCCAATTGACAACCATTAGCAAAGGAAAAATTAGTTTTCCCCAATGGAATCTCACTGGGTATACAAAACACTCTCAAGGGAAGGTCCCACACCCAGTAGTAAATGGCAAATACAAAACACATTCAAAGGCATTTTTGGAGGTTGTCTCCTGATGCGTTTTCAGGGCATTTGTTTTAAAGTTACAGATCTTTTAGGTATATATCATGGTTTCTAGTTCTGTGTTTTCATTGAATTTCTGCTTCTGAGAAACCGCCTCTGGATAATCTGTTTCTTGTGCTTTTTTCTTTAGTTCCTCTTCTATTTGTTTATTTTATACTATTTGGGTTTTTGTTTTATTTTATTATTTTTAAATGAGTGTTTTCCAAAGGGCAGTAAAAAGAAAATGGTGTGTATTTGGTTAGGAGGTGAGGAGGAAGGAATATGGGAGAATTTGGGGGATGGGAAACCTTAATCGGAATATATTATATAGAAAAAACTAATCTCAATTAAAGAAAAACATCAACAACAAAATCAGAAGACAGAAAAAAAAAGATTTTACCTTGGATGTAATGAATCTCTCAGTTGCTAAAGAAGTAATATATGACACAATCTAATCATGGGAAATTCATAAACGTAAGGTATGCCTTTTGTATATCCATGGACAAGACAACTCCCCAAAGATATCTTAAAAGCAATATGCCTGAAACATTTTAGTCAGTCTATAAAGTTGACAACTCATGAGATATATTTAATTTTATGATTTAATATCCATAAAATATATGTAGCATCAAATTAAACAGGAGTATGTCACTTGACTTCAATACAAAAATAATCTAATTTGTTCAGATGAAGAAAAATAAAAAGTTTCAAATACTGTAATGTGGTGTTTTCCTAGATCTTAGAAGTAGACCACTTGCATCTGGGTAAAGATGTGTCATTTGCCCTGGAGTTGACAAACAAAGAACAAATAGAATACCACATTCTTTGTAGCAAAAAGACTATTATAATTTAGGCACTGTTAAGTTTTCAATTCACTCTCATGTTTTCTTAACAGATCTATGAAAATGGTGGGATATGTGCTAACTGATATTTGTTCTAAGTTTTACCATATATAAAAATACTTAAACAGAGTCTTAAAGAAACATGATGAAAGTTAGGTGGGGAGATAAAGCAATGATAGATAGATGATAGATAGATAGATAGATAGATAGATAGATAGATAGATAGATGATTGATAATGATGATGATAGATAGACAGATAGACAGAATATAGATAGGGATAACTATATAGATGATAGAAAGAAAATAGGCATATAGAAGATAGATAAATGGATAGGGATAGAGAGATAAGTAGATAGATGATAGATAATACATACAAATATACATGCATACATACATACATATGTAAATGCATACATACATACATACATAAATACATACATACATACATAGACAGACAGGCAAATAATAGAGATATGTCCTAACCAAGAGCTCTGGAGCCAAAACTTGAGAAGAGCTAAATAACTGAGGTCAATGGTGAACTGTCATATATTTCAATGTTTAGCAAATACTATAGACTTAGAATTATGAGTGCATTCTTAGAGAAACAAAACCTCCCAACACACCTGAGACTGAGGTCAACCCACTTATACCTGGTACTAAAAGTGCTCACATTTTAAATGTAGAGCCCAGTGTAATAATATTTAGTCCATAGCAAAACAACAACAACAACAAAAAACATGATTCACATTTAACCAACTGAATCAGATTTTATATTTCAATAAGACTTCTAAATAGCTGAAGGCAAAATTATTTATGGTATTTCTCTCAGTATGTACTGTTTGTTTCTTTATTTGAATAGCACAATTTTTAATGCAAATTAAGCTTCACAAACTAAGTACAAAGTTATATCACTAACCTAAGAATGACCAGGACTAACAGAGGTAAGAAAAGCAAAGAAGATACTTCGGAAATACAGGGTCAACTAGTCATGTTCCTGTAGCATTTGCTAAACTATCCTTCAGTATAGTTTAATCCATTGAGAATGGAATATACAACGATATTCTCTTGTAATGTTGTAGCATAGGACAATTTTTAGAATGACTTTGGTATAGGGTATGTATGCATTGCCAATCAATCTTATCATTTCCTAAGATGGTATCTTTTTATGCTAATTTCTCAGTTTTAATTTCTTACTAGAACATGTTAAATTATGTATGAGAAATATTATTTCAAAATATTCCCTCTTGTCACCAATAAGTTAGACACCTAGTGACTATGCTCAAAAATTCAAGGGAATTCAACAATTCTAACTGATATATAAATTTCAATATCTATCTATATATATTTATGGTATATATATATATATATATATACTTATAGTATATATATATATAGAATGGATTACTATATTATAGAAATAGTTTATATCAATTAGTGAGATAACTGAATAATACAAATAATTTCATATTTTCATTTATGAATATAGTTACCCATTAAATATACATTGAATCAGTACTATCAATCAATGGAATACTAAGAGCTGGGGATATAAAGATATATAGATAGTACAGGAACTTATAAAATGACAATAATTCAACAAATAAAAATATAGTTTTGGATTATTATTGTAGCAACAATAAGAATATTCAACCTCTAAATTTATGGCAACATTAACTAAAGCACCTTTAAGGTAAATAACAAAACAATTAAAGGACTCCAACCATGTGCGAAACCAAACAAGAATGTTCTATGTACTGTAAATAGAAAGTACAGTAAATAGAAATACGATCTTCAGACTGTACACGGAATACATACATAAATTTTAAGGATGGAATAATTTAGGAATTTGAGTTTATAAATTAAAATTACAATACTTAAGATATAATTGAAGATAGAGTGGACAGATTGGTAGTTAGATTTGGGAGTTGGGAAGGCCACTTGTATTTCACATTTGCCTTCAATTTATTAAGTAGCTACTGATGGTCTTGAATGCTTCTTTCTGCCTTACTCAACCTCCAGAGAGCTGAGAGTACAGGCATGTATAACCAAGCCTGATATAGAACATATTCTCTATTATGTATGATTTACATATCCTTTTGAAATATTTCTAATAGCCACAAAAATAAATAGTGTATGAGATTATTGAAGGCTAATTAAATTTGTAACAGAACTATTAAATTAAGTAAATTAATTACCTTTACTTAATGAAAGCAGAGCTGTGCTTACTAATGACTTTTAATAATAGTTTGGGTGACTTTACATTAAGAAAGAGAAAAAAATAATATCCTACTCCTATCCTAAATCTGACTGAAAATAATATAAAATCCTCACAAAATCCCCAATGAGTGGCTTTTCTTCTATTAATTGTTTTGTTTTCAACTATAGCTATTTTCATTTGCACAGGACATGCATTTTAAACTTATTTTTAAAGGTTTTCCATTGAAAATATGTCCTATAATAAATCATTTTGACATTGAAAGTTTCCATTACTCATTTTAATAATTATTTGAAAAGAATGGAGAGAAGACAGGAGAAAAATTATTTAGTTGCTGGTGAAGTTGTACAGTGAGTTCTAGGAATGCTTTTGCATGTGTTGTCACCAGTACTGGTTTGGGCTCAGTGATGCAGCTTCTTTTAAGTCACCAATGCCCTTCAAGTAAGTCCTCACCTATACTACAAACAGTAACCCAATAAACTCAGTGGTTCATTAATCTACACTTAGTTCTTTCCTTGATGTCCTTTGTGGAGTAAATTGGCATTGACATACGTTTCCTTAGGAAAAGTCACACAATTATGCAGCTCAAAATTATAGACTGCTCTTTAAGAACCTACAAAATGTATAATTCTGAAGTGTAAGAAAATATTACTTCTGATCTTTCTATTTCCTGACATCTTTATTTATATCAAAATCGAACCTAACTGTATTAGCTCAAACATTTTATTGAGTTTTAATATCTTTTCAGTTTCACTTTATTTGCAACTTCACCACAGAAGAATTTTAGTATTCATTCTACATTTTGCCTGTGCACATGCCTGCATTTTATCATCTAGTGCTGTAACATTAATAGATCATTTTAACTATTGATTTCAAGATAATTACTAGAAAATAGAAAATGACAATTTATTTTCCCTTTTATTGTTAATAAAGCAAACAAAATGTGAAACTAAAACATCAGAGATAATATTAAACTTAAGGAAATAAGAAGAAATGTCTTCTAACAGTATTTCTTAGATGCTAAAGTAATCTGCCTCTAATGAATCCCACTTCTGGGTGCTCATGCTCTTACACAAATGCTTTGTACATTGAATCAAATATACAAAATAATATAAAATCCTCATAAATCTAACTTATCGAATCCAATTTAAGTGATGCTGTTAAGCACATAGATAACAGCAATTTTAGAATATTCTCCAAGAAGCCAGGTGCTAGGTAAGAAGTCTTATAATTTGGAGGAGTGTTAAGTGAGTCATGTGTAAAAGACGTGTAGAACGGGACCAATCATGTTTATAACAGCCATCCTAAAAAAAGAGCAGCACAATGTGTCTGTATTAGCTGCTTCAATGGAAAAGAATCAAGTGTCAGGTATGTTGCTCCTGGCCAGTCAGGCAACCTTTCTGGGTTTTACACTTACCTATGACAGGCACAGTGCTGCTGAAAACATTTTAGTGTGTATTTGCAATCTTCTTTCCCATAAATCATGAAAAATATCAAAGGCTGTTCTTTGTGCCACCACCCTTGCTTGAGTCGTGAACAAAAAGTGGTGATTGAATGGGAGACTTAAAGGAATATATTTCACAAGGAAAGTAAAAGGCAGCTGTCTGGATATGGTAGAATCTTGTTCCCAGAAGACATTGCAGAAAAAAAAATGACAGAATTTTATAGGAGTGGATTGTAAAAGTAACTTTTATTTGTCTGTGTTAATTGTCATCTCTGAAGCCTCTATACAGTGTATCCTGGGCCTAGAATGTTTTCAGGCTCTGAAAGTTAGTACTTAATTAACTCACCCTTTCTTGTTATCAGCTTGTAGCTGGCTGATTCAACTCAGCCGCTCTAGCTCAAACTCCTCTCCCAACTGACTGATTCAATCTGGCTTTTCTCTCAGCTCCTGAATTACTGTTTGGTCTCAAACTAATTCCAGCAATCTGTTTGAATCTTCTGGCTCTTTCTCATTCTCTGGTTCATTAGTCTTCACCTGAGTTCTCTCTGCAACCTGTGTCTCTATTACTCTCTCAGTAAAATTGCCTCCTCTCTCTCCTTGCATTGACCCATAAGTGGCTTCCCTTTCCTCTCTCTTCTCATGAGAGTTGGGCATATCCTATTCTGTCACACATTTCTCAGATTCGTCTCTATTTCAGCCACACAAACATCAGTGTCAAACATGGGTGCTTTCTTTTTTTTTTTTTTTTTTTTTTTTTACCTTTTTATAATCCTCTGTTCTTTCTTTGTTCCAGGCATCTGTGTTCTTTCTTTTTTTTAATTTTTTATTAATTACACTTTATTCATTTTGTATCCCCCCATAAGCCCCTCCCTCCTCTCCTCCCAATCCCACCCTCCCTCCCCTTTCTGCATGCATGCCACTCCCCAAGACCACTGATAGGGGAGGTTCTCCTCTCCTTTCTGATCTTAGTCTATCAGTTCTCATCAAAAGTGGCTGCATTGTCCTCTATTGTGGCCTAGTAAGGCTGCTCCCCACTCCTGAGCCTGATGGGTGCTTTCTTCTACAAACCAAGTTCACTTTCATTGTTTAGAATTAAAGTCGAGCACCACCATGCCTGGAGCTAACCTTTTCTTTACCTGAAGCTTGCCTATACCAGGCTGACCTAGAACTCTTGCTTGCTTCTGGCTCCTGGATTAAAGCCATGTTTATATTCCAGCAGGATCACAGAGACCTAGTAGGTCTCTGGATATGAAATCTTGCCAGAGCAGCCATGTTCTGAATTAAAATTCCTCTATAGTGGATATCTAAAATGAACTCATAGGGGAAAGGGGAAGACCTGAGGCTCCTATAAATTGCCCAAAGCCAGACTTCATTTAGCACACTCTCAGTCTTATGGTTCCTCTCATTCTGACTTTCATCTTTCCTAAACACACAGTTCTCTGTTTCAGGTAATGAGTTTGAGGATGCCCCAGACGTCAACTGCTACTCCCTGTGATACTTTCAACCTTTATTTCCAAATGAATTTGCATAAATTTGGTGTAGAAATAGATCTAGCATGTGAGCTTAAGTCTTCAGTATATAGAATAAAGGGAGAAGATGATAACTTAGCAGAACAGTCAGCTTGAACATGAACAAAAAAGATCAGTTTGAACTATATTTACTAAGATGCATTTATGATTGAATTATAAAGAGATAAGTACAAACTATATATTTAAACATAATATTTAAATAATTTATAGCTGTTAAAATTGTAACTTTTGTATATTTTTCTTAATACATTTATATTTGTATGTAATAATTTATGCAATTGTACTATTAGTGATTACTTTTATTAGCTGCTGACAATTGAGGAATGGCAGTCAAGCTCTCCACTATAATTTACTTAAAACTGCAAATATATTTAATATGGGTAGACCACAGCACGGGGCACAGAAGCCTAAAATCCATGTCCTGCCAGTCCTGTGATGCTGTAGTAAGCTCCTTTATATGTACACATACACAAACATATGTGTATGTGTGCGTAACCTGACAAATATATTAGACTGAATTATCAGATTTGACCCAATCCAATTACCCAAGTTCTTATCAAAGAAGAACTTTCTTGTGCTGAAACCAGAAGTTCAGAGTGGGCAGATGCTGCAGAAAGTGAAGTTTCATACATTTAAGGAGAGACTCTGAGCCAGAAAATGTAGGCAGTCTCCAAAATCTGGAAGAGATTCTAGATGGCTGCTAGCAAGATAACATTGAATTTAGGCCCTCCTTTGTGTGGAGAAGAAGTCTGGAGTAACCATAATTAGTTTGGAAACATATTTTGTACATAGCTTCCAGGTAAGAGTCCACTTAACTGTACCTACTATTTTGCTGTCCTAACTGCTGGTGGTAATTGGGTCTCCCATATTTATAGTACACACATATGTGAGATAAGTTTTGATTCTTCGTGTTTCTTAGTGTGGAAATGTGAGATAGCAGCAATAGAAAACCAACATTATAACCAATAAAACAGATTTTGAATATAATAGATTAAATTATATACTTTGGAGTTTGTTGTATCTATAGATTAAAGTTTGATGAGATATGAGCTCAGGCAGCAGGTTTGAAATGGCCAGGGGATGATTTCAAGTGTTTTTTTACTGGGAGTTATCTGGTAGTCAAGGGATCTTCTCCCATTTGCTTGCTGGCAGCTCTGATAACTAGCTCTAGATAGTGGTGAATATGCATTATTCTGAGTTAAGGAGCTGGGTGGAACAAAGCACTTTCAGTTCCAGTCCCTTCCAGAAAAATGATGTTCTTCATCACATTAGTTTAGCATATCATATGATCCCTGGAGTATAACATCAAGGCTTTCCTGAGTCCCTGAACTGCAGAAAGTCACAGAAAAGGAGTTGCCTGTTGACCTTCAGTGGCTAACCCAGGAGCACAGTGGAAAATGAATTTTAGGTTTCTGTGTCTTCTGCTGCTTCCTACCCATGCGTAATGAGCCTATTTTATGTTACTCACATAAGAATGTCTGTCTCACTATGCTGAGACAAGATGGCAACTACCATATAACAAGCAGCTTCCTTACCACATATCAGCCACAAGCATGAACAACTTTCAAATATTCTAAATTGAAGTTGCAAAATGAGTTCTGTATTTTTGGTTATAAAAGAAATGAATGTAAAATAACAAAAAGCAGTAATCATTGAAACATCTATTTCCAATACCAGTGTCACCAATAGAAAATCATCACTTTTCCCTTTTACTGACCTAGACAATTATATTTAAAAAACTATATTTTATTTTTTATATTATTTACAGTTTATTCACTTTATATCCCAGCTGTAGCCCCCTTCCTCCCTCATCTCCTCCCATGCCCCTCTCCAAATCCACTGATAAAGGATCCCCTTCCATCTGACCCTAGCTTATCAGTCTCATCAGGACTGGCTGCATTTTCCTCCTCTGTGGCCTAGCAAGGCTGCTACCCCCTCAGGAGCAGGGTCAAGGAGCCTGCTACTGCGTTCATGTCACAGACAGTTCCTGTTCCCTTTACTAGCGTACCCACTTGGACACTGAGCTGCCATGGGCTACATCTCAGTAGGGATTCCAGGTTATATCCATGCATTTTCCTGATCAATCTCAGAAAAGACCCTGGGCCCAGATAATTTGGTTTGGTTACTCTCCTTGTGGAGCTACTGTCCTCTCCATGTCTTACCCTCTCCCCCTTCTTTCATAGGATTGCTTGCACTCTGCCCAAAGTTTGGTTATGAGTCTCAGTATCTGCTTTGATACACTGCTGGGTAGAGTCTTTCAGAGGCCCCCTGGTAGGCTCCTGTCCTGTTCCCTGTTTTCTCCTTCTTCCAATGTTCATCCCATTTGTCTTTCTGAGTGAGGATTGATCATCTTACCCAGGGTCCTCCGTCTTGTTTAGCTTCTTTAGGTGTACAGATTTTAGTATATTTATCTTATCTTATAGGTCTAGTGTCCACTTATAAGTGAGCATATACCATGTGTACCTTTCTGTTTCTGGGACACCTCACTCAGGATGATATTTTCTAGATCCCACCATTTGCCTGCAAATTTCATCATTTCCTTGTTTTTAATTGCTGAGTAGTATTTTTTAAGTGCCATCATTAACAGAATTTCATCTTTTTGTCTTTATATGTATTGTGTATCTGTATGTGTATATGGTGAATTTGTGTGAGTACCTGTGTGTGGTGATTCCCCTGCAAGTTTTGTAGCAGGCAGGAAAAAAAAAAAAAAAAAACAATCAGGGAGAGGTGAAAAGGAACTCAGCTCAGCCAATTTTATTGTAATTCGGGCTGGACCAGGACTTTTATACTCTGGCCCCTATCATTTTATGTCAGCCATATTTAAACACAGCACAATTTTGAAAAAAGAATCGAATAACAATTAACTGAGTCCCAAGTTCAAAATAGTTTAAGACTTGTTTACATTGAGATTCTTTACAATGCACATCTGGTTATTCCACAAAATAGGTACTGTAGGCATAAGGTTATTGTGTAATTCAAATGCTGATTTCTGTACCCGCGATATCTGGTTGCAGTTCTTATTCTGAGAATCTCTTGTCCCAATGTTGTGTTATGTTCCCCAGTTATCCTCTGATATGCCAATAAAGCAGCTTACAACCAGTTGCCAAGCAGGGAAGAGAATAGGGCTAGATTTCCTGCCAACCATGGGAGGAGGAGTTACAAATGGAAGTATGGGACTGAGGCACAGGTAGAGGTCTACGAGGGACCAGGAGAGAGGGCTCAGCAAGAAAAGCTACAAAATGCAAGTATCTCTGAGATGCTTGTAGGAAACCAAGATGCTGGTAGGAAACCAAATTTGCTTAGAGGGTTAAGAATAGAGTAATATTATTTATTACAATTTATTCACTTTGTATCCTGTTTGTATCTCCCTCCCTCATCTGTTTCTAGTCCTACCCTCCCTCCCTCTTTCCCCTCTGTCCCTCCCCTAGTCCACTGATAGGGGAGGTCTTCCTCCCCTACTACCTGACCCTAGCCTATCAGGTCTCATCAGGACTGTCTGGATTCTTTTTCTCTGTGGCCTAGTTAGGCCACCTCACCAGGGAGAGATTATCAAAGAGCTGGCTACTGAATCAAAAAATGCAATTACTTCTAAATAAAAATATTTCTGAACAAAAAAAGGAGTAATAAATGCTAAATTATTGTGTTTTAAAGCTTATTATTAAACACATATAAAAGGATCTCAATTATTTGTGGGATAGCCAGATTAAGGGAGAAAATGAGCAAACAACCTAGTTAATCTGACATGAACTCGGTTGCCTGTTCCTTGATCACTTCTCCCTGGTGGAGTGACCTAGTCAGCCCACAAAGGAGAGAATCCAGACAGTTCTGATGGGACCTGATAGGCTAGGATCAGATAGTAGGAGAGGAGGACTTCCCCTATCTGTGGACTAGGGAAGTCGGATAGGGGAGGAAGAGGGAGGGAGGGTGAGACCGACCGGGAGGAGATGAGAAAGGGGGCTACAACTTGGATACAAAATATTGTAATGATGATGATGATGATGATCTTATAAAAATAAAATGAAATAAAAAAAATCATTTCATTGAAGAGGTTAAAAGAGAGAAACTGAGAATCAAACACAGGTTTGTAAAAATAATTTAACAAGGTACTGTTGACTCTCAGATAATACCCAAGGTTTAGGGTATAAGGATTTTGACTGAGATAAATTTAACACCTGTGGGTGTCAGGATTGGCCTAGCTTAAGATGTCGTAGAAGTTGCTTAGGTTGTAAAATACAAGTGAAATCACTCATAAGAATGTATTTAATGGGCCTAAAAGCTGTGCTCAAAATTCAGAAGAAAATGGCCTAGGAGAAGTCAAAACATAATTCCAGGAGATGTGAGTAGAAACCATCTCATCAGACAGCAAAGTATCACTAGGTTGTAAAACTGTATCACTCCTGGCTTTCCAGGAAGAGCAGCTTAGCACCTCATTCCATTGAAGAGGTTAGCTGTGTGTTTAACTTTCCTGGCTCCTCCAGTGCTTATCTATATATACAAGGCCTTTTTGCCCTCTATAGCTGCAGAAGTCAGAGAGAGCATTAGATTCCCTGAGCTGGAGATATAGCTGGAAATATAAATATAAGTAGCCTAACATGAGTGCTGAAAAACAAGTTTGCTCCTCTGGGAAAGCAATCAGTAAGCATTCTTAACCATAAGCCAGCAGTCCATCCCAGCAAAATGCAGAAATAGATTTAAGATCCAAAAATATTCTTATTTTAGAGAAATATTAAATTAGTTTGTATTATTCTTATACGTAGTCTTATATTTGCCTGCAATAATATGTCTAAAATGGTATGTATTTCCAGAGATACATTTTATGTCATCACAGAAGGTTTTGCATCACAGATACAAAAGATCAAAAACAAAATACTGCTCGAATTTATTTCTCTTCTTTGGGATGCTTTTTACAGAAGTACAGTTGTTCCCATAATGAGTAAACAATTTCAAACAAGGACATCTTTGTAAAATATAATTCAATATATTTTGTCATTATTAAATGTTTTTGTCATTTTAGAAGAGATAGAGAAGAAAAGGAGCATCTTGCCAAAATTTATAATTTATATATACAGAATCATATTACATTTAAGAAAAACAATAGTGAATATATATGAACACACCATACCACACACATGCACACAAACTAAAAGTCTGAAAATGTGCCTAAATTTTAAAGCTATTTCATCATAAGGGTGAAGTTAAGATACATCCAATAGCAAAATAAACTGTAATTAATAAAATAAATTTAAAAATACTCTGGCTCTTTGTTTACCTCCCTCTGGGGGGGTACAGCCTTACTAGACCACAGAGGAAGATGATGCAGCAGGCCTTGATGAGACCTGATAGGCTAGGGTCAGATAGAAGGGGAGGAGGTCCTTCCCTATCAGTGGACTAGGGGCGGAGCATGGGGGAGAAGAAGGAGGGAGGGTGGGACCAGGAGGAGAAGAGGGGAGGAGTCTACAGCAGGAATACAAAGTGAATAAACTGTAATAAATAAATAAATAAATAAATAAATAAATAAATAAATAAATAAAGTAACCACTTAATTCAACTGTTGACAAGAAAAATAAAAGAAAGAAAAAGAAAAAGAAAGACCTCCATAGGCCCATATCCTTGGTCATTAGTTAGTGAAGCAGTTTGGGAAGCATTAGGAACTGCGGCAACTGTGGCCTTGCTGGAAGAAGTGTCACTAGGAGTGAGCTGTGAGTTTTCCAAAGCCCATGTCACTTCCAGTTGGTTGTTTCTACCTGCCTCCTGTTTATCTCTGTGTGTAAGTTCTCGCCACTATTCCACAGTACGTCTGCATACCTGCTGCTTAGCTTGTTGCCGTGGTCGTGAGCCAACTGTCCGACCCTGTAAGCAAGACACCAATAAATTCTTTATACATCGCTTTGGTCATAGTGTCTCTTCACAACAATAAAAAAAACAAGACAAGCACTTTTTTTCTGTCTCTGTCCATTACCTATTCTCTGTCACACATGCACACATCATTTTAACTTTAAATATAATTTCTTTTAAATTTAATGAAGGATATTGAATATTTATGATATTTTCGGATGTGTTGTTTAGATCCTGATTTCAAAAAGTAAATAGTTTTGTACTGTCTTACATTTATTTGTTTTTTTTTCTTTTTCAATGTTATTTAAACATATGTGAGCTTTCATTTTATTTCATGTAGCATAATGAATTGTATGGCAAGAGTTTTATAAACTCTTTTATAAACTCAGTTTTATAAACTGTCCCTTTGCAGTATAGGTTTCTGAGCTCTTTCTTTGCCAAAACATCCATTTATCCAGGATAAAATGGTCTTTGTGATCTAAGTAATGAAATTTCATAACTGGAAGGAATTTTCAGGATTCAGCTAATCACTTAATTAATTTAGTCATGCATTCACTTATGAGCAGTGTTAAGTTCCTCAGTAGTAAATATTGGATACTCAGCAATAAAAGCTAGAATATTGCAGTCCTTACTGCTCTCACTATCAGAGGAAGCAGAGAAGTACTATTACACTGCCTTCTGATAATCCTACTATCACAGTTACTCTTCATTATACAGTCTGCTGATTATTATATTCAGGTAGTATTAGTGTCTTCATAGGTATTATCTCAATTGACTATGAAATTCAAAACTTTACTAGAATAAGTTATGAAAAAAAAGGTATTTAGAAAAATAAATCCATCTTCTAATAGACAAAGAGCTTCTAGATGACATATTATGATTTATAGTTTAGAGATCTGCCTAATGAGAGTATCAAAGATACACAGAGTGCTGAAGCTATTGTGAGGGGTAAGCAAGACCACAGGAGCAGAATAGAGGAGGAACTATTACATTTAATTGCATGTTGGAAAGACAATGGAAGAACCAGAGCATGAGCCAGAGATCTTTGACAGGCACCTGTATAGTAATAATATTCACATAATGATTTGTGCATTTAAACAAATGAAACAGATAGAAGTCTCCCTGTTTTAAAAAACAGATGTCTTGCTTACCATTTGTAAACACTGTCAAGTCTCTTTGGTGAGGTGTTTCCTATCTGTTTTGGATTTCTCTAACTGCTTTGCCCCAAGAATTGACATACTCTTATGAACAAACTATCCTGTCTTTTTCTTTTTTGAAATGTTAACCCTTAAAGATGGTCAGGGAATGAGAAAAGAATAAAAGAAGGGTTCATTTGTTTCTCCCAACTCCTTCCAAGTATCATCAGGCTATGGTGGTCCTTGATAGCCAATTTGGGTTTTTGCTTTGCTTTGCTTTGCTTTGCTTTGCTTTGCTTTGCTTTGCTTTGCTTTGCTTTGCTTTGCTTTGCTTTGCTTTGCTTTGCTTTTAAGTGAATTATAATGCTTTTAAGTTATTTTTGAGGCAATAAATTCTTGTTCAAAATCAAAAGCACTTTGAATATTTAAAAATGCTTATTTATAATTGCATTTCTTAATTTGTTTTTATGCTTTTATTATGAATTTCCAATGCACATTTCTACTCATTCATCCTCAATATCTAGATTTACATGTAGAAAGTTTATGGTTTTGATACCTAGGGCCTCACATTCAACACTTACTGCTTTAAGATATAATATAACCCCCTTTTTAGGATTTTCTAATTATTTTAGTGAGGTATGTGGTTTTCCTGGGACTGAGGAACTTCTTTGATGTCTCAAGTCACCAGTGATTTGGTACTTTCCTGTTTAGTAGAACATCTCTTACTGACAGAGAGCAGTTCACTTGGCCGAGCCTTGCCTGAGGAGAAAGGAAACTATGTGGGCATTTGAGGTGACCCAGATGGGGAAGGAAGAAGCATTGTGCACTGTTCTCTCTCTCTCTCTCTCTCTCTCTCTCTCTCTCTCTCTCTCTGTTCTTAGTACCAGCAGCCAGTCTGTTTAAAGTCTAGAAGTAACAGGTGGGCTTCTGTGAACTTTATATACTGTTCAATTTTAAATGTAAAAGCAGTTACTTGTTACATTACTGTTAATAACCTGAAGCTTGCCCTATAATGTTGGGACCATTACTTCTGAACCATGAAAACTTGCTCCTTTGTTTCTATATTTTTTATATATAAATTAAGTAAAGAAATATTTCTGGGAAGAACCTCTTTACTATTTATTTAGGGCACTGTGGTAGTTCTTGGCTGTTAATAAACACAAACAAAGGATATTAGTCATCTCATTATAAAAATTACACTGAAACCATGGGACAGTAAGAGTAACCTAACGTGATGATGGGGGGTGTTGTAAATTTTAACCATCTTTCTTGTGTTAGACCCACTTCATACCATAGAAGATGCTGCTATTTTCACTGTATTTTTGCTGTTAAACCAGGAAATATCTTATTCAAGGTTTGATGCTACTGTGCCTTTGCTAGATATTTTGGTATAACTATATTCTGAAATACACCAAAGGAAAGTTGAAATTCTTCTTCAGTTTGTTTATATGGCAGATTACATTGATGGATTTCTGCATATTAAACCAACCCTGCATGCTTGAGTTGAAGCCTACTTGGTCATGGTGGATGCTATCTTTGATGTGTTCTTGGATTCGGTTTGCAAAGATTTTATTGAGTATTTTTGCATCAATGTTCATAAGAGAGATAGTTCTGAAGTTCTCTTTTTTTGTTCAGTCTTTGTGTGGTTTAGGTATCAAGGTGACTGTGGCTTCATAGAATGATTTTGGTAATGTTCCTTCTGTTTCTATTTTGTGAAGTGGTTTGAAGAGAATTGGGGTTAGCTCTTCTTTGAAGGTCTGGTAGAATTCTGTGTTGAAACCATCTGGTCCTGGGCTTTCATTGGAAAAAACAATTTTGATGACTGCTTCTATTTCCTTGGAGGAGTTAGGACTATTCAATCTGTTTACCTGATCTTGATTTAATTTTGGTAAATGGAATCTATCAAGAAAACTGTCCAGAGGGGGTGGACCCAAGATGGCAACAAGCCAGCACAATTTCTGAGGTGCAGAGGAGCTGAACTGCCTGAGTTGGTGAATGAAAGAACTACTGAAGCCAGGGAAATGATGGTGAGACTTTCCAAACGAGAGGGAACATCACAAAAAGTGAGAACTTTGGTCTCCCATCACCCATGGACTTGTTTGGGGAAGGAGAGAAACAGTTCTTTGATCTTCCAGTACTCCCCTTTTTTGGGCCTCCCTCCTCACACAGCCGGCTCACCAAGATTCTCAGCTCAGAGCTCACTTCCTGGGAACAGCAGCAGCAGAGGTGGAGCTCCTGTTTCCTCAGCTGCAACTGCAAGCCATACATGCCTTGGAGTCCCAGATTCACAGCACCCTCCTCCCAGTGTCGGGTCTCTCAGCCAATGACTGTACAGCTCGCCCAAACACTAAGTGAGAGATACTACTCTATGTAGCCACCGAAAACCTGCAGATGCATCAAACAAGCTAGACACACCAGGCACCGGGCCTCCCGGGCCTAAAGAGCACATTGGAGGGCCCCCAGTCTCCAGCTGCTGCTGGACTTCCTAACCTGGCAGCTGCAGCAGCACTGAGCTGGCAGAGCATGTCAGTCCTCCAGTATATGACTAAGCAGGGCCAAACCAGAGAGTAGAGAGCCCAGATACCCTGATCCTTGTCAATGTGACCTGCTTGAGAGTGAGTGCGCCCTTGAGTGTCTACAGAGCCCCAGATCCAGGGTCCTTCTAAACTAGAAGCCAGGCATCAGACCCCTCCAACCCACACAACCACTGTGGGTAACAGAGGGACTCTTGGGACATCAAAGCCCCTGCTCTGCAGGTCAAACTGTGGAGTTAAGGTGGATAATGCTTGGAACTCAGACAAAACCAAACACCAGGGGCCTGTAGACCATGGAGGTATTCAGGGAATTTGCATAAGGAAACTGTGCCTCAACTATCACCAGCACCTGCTACATCTACAGTGCATGCACAAGAAACCTCTTAGATGCCTGAAAGGTAGGGCCCCTTCCACACATTCAAAGGTTCAACATTCCCTATCACCGTCCCTTGGGGCACACATCTATGCACATTTACACACACACACACACATACACACACACTCTCATTTGCCCTTCTGCGCCCTCAGATTTTCCTCCCACAGTTACAGCCAAAGCACCAACATACACATTGAGGCCATGGGACCTCTATAAGCTTCCTTAAGAATTCTCCAGATACTGGAGAGAGACAAAACCAGTCTGAACTGCAGAATCCAGGAACAAACAGGAAAGGATACAGATAAACCAGGGGTCCACAAAAGAACACATTCAACATAAATCAGGATATCATGGCTTCACCAGCAACCCCCAAAATTGATGGATACACCAATTCATCGGAAGCACAGTCAAATAACTTTAAAGCTATGCTTACCAAATTATTTGAGGCACATAAAGAGGAAACAAACAAATCTCTCAGAGCAATAGTCATACAAATTCAGACAGTTAAAGAGGAAATGAAGAAATCTATCAAAGATATGGCCAGTCAATTGGAGGCAAAGAAAGAGAAAATGAACAAAATTCTCAAAGAACACAGGCAAATATATCCAAACAAATAGAGGCACAAGTAGAGATACAAATAGTGGCATATAGAGAGGAAATGAACAAAAAAATAGAGACCATCATAGACAGACAGGAATCCACATTCAAACAGATGAAGGAAATGGTGCAAGGCATGAAAACAGAATTAGATTCAATAAAGAAAACACAAAGGTAAGCATCACCAACAGAATACAAGAGATGGAAGACAGAATCTCTGGGGCTGAGGATACACTCGCAGAAATTGATACATATCTCAAAGAAAAAGTAAAATCAGAAAAGTCCCAAACACAAAATATCCAAGCAATCAAGGACCCCATGAAAAGACTAAATCTAAGAATAATAGGAACTGATGAAAAACAAGACTCCAGGCTTCAAGGTCCAGAAAATATTTTCAAGAAAATCATAGAAGAAAATTTTCCCAACTTAAAGAAAGAGATGTCCATAAATACACAAGAGGCCTACAGAACACCAAATAGACTAGACCAGAAAAGAAACACATCACGTCACATCATAGTCAAAACACTAAATCTACAGAACAAAGAAAAGATATTAAAAGCAGCAAGGGAAAAAGGCAAAGTAAGTTATAAAGGTATCAGAATCACACCTATTAGAATCACACTGGACTTCTCATCAGAAACTGTGAAAGCAAGAAGGCCCTGGGCAGGTGTCATGAAGACTTTAAGAGACCACATATGCCAACCCAGACTACTATACCCTGCAAATATTTCATTTCATGGAGAAAACAAAATATTCCATGACAAAACTAAATTTAAGCAATATCTACACAGCAAACCAGCCCTACAGAACATACTAGAGGGAAAACACCAATCCAATGAAAACAACTTCACCGAAAAAAACATAGCACACAGATAATATCCCAACAAAAATTAAAAGAAAACAAGGAATGAATCACACTAAAACCATCAACTCCACAATAAAAGGAAGTAATGTTCATTTGTTACTATTATCTATGAACAGCAATGGACTCAACTCTCCAATAAAAAGACACAGACTGACAGAATGGGTGCGGAAACAGGATCCAACATTCTGCTGCATTCAAGAATCGCACCTCTGCAACAAAGACAAACACTACCTCAGAGTAAAGGGCTGGAAAAATGTTTTTAAAGCAAATGGAACCAGAAAATAAGCTGGGGTAGCTATTCTATTATCTAATAAAATAGACTTTCAACCCAAATTAATCAAAAAAGATAAGGAGTGACACTACATTCTCATCAAAGAAAAAAATGCACCAAGAAGGCATCCCAAATCTGAACATCTATGCCCCAAATACAAGAGCACCTACATTCATAAATGAAACATTATTAAAACTTAAATCACACATTGATCCCAACACCTTAATAGTGGGAGACTTCAACACTCCACTTTCACTAAGGGACAGATCATCTAGATAGAAGCCAAATAGGGGGAAAAGTGAACTTACAGAGGTTCTAAATCAAATGGACCTAATAGATGTCTACAGATCTTTTCACCCAAACTCAAAAGAGTATACCTTCTTTTCAGCACCTCATGGAACCTTCTCCAAAATAGACCATATAGTAGGTCACAAAGCAAACCTCAACAGATACAAGAAGATTGAAATAATCCCCTGTATTCTATCTGACCACCATGCACTAAAGCTGGACCTCAACAACAATGGAATTAGAAAAAAACCTACAAGCACATGGAAACTGAACAACTTGCTGCTCAATGATAGCTGGGTTAAGAAAGAAATAAAGAAAGAAATTAAAGACTTCCTAGAATTTAATGAAAATGAAGGTACAACACACCCTAATTTATAGGACACAATGAAAGCAGTGCTGAGAAGAAAACTCATAGCACTAAGTGCCTTCAACAAGAAATTTGTGACATCTCATACAAGCAACTTAGTGGCCCAACTGAAAGACATAGAAAAAAAAAAAGAAGCAAATACACCCAAAGACAGTTAGAAATAATCAAACTGAGGGCTGAAATCAATCAATTAGAAACAAATAAAACTATTCAAAGAATCAATGAAACCAAGAGCTGGTTCTTTGAGAAAATCAACAAGATAGACAAACCCTCAGAAAAACTAACTAAAAGGAAGAGAAAAACTATCCAAATAAGCAAAACCAGAAATGAAAACGAGGACATAACTACAGAGGACATAACTACACTGAGGAAATCCAAACATTAGGTCATACTACAAAAGCCTATATGCCAAAAAATTTGAAAATCTAAAAGAAACGGACAATTTTCTAGATAGAGTCCATCTACCAAAATTAAGTCAAGATCAGGTAGAAAGACTGAATAGACCTATATCCCCCAAGGAAATAGAAGCAGTCATCAACAGTCTCCCTTCCAAAAGAAGTCCTGGGGCAGACAGATTCAGCGCAGAATACTACCAGAAATTCAAAGAAGTGCTAACTCCATTTCTCTTCAAACTATTCCACAAAATTTAAACAGAAGGAACATTACCAAACTCATTCTATAAAGCCACAGTCACCTTGATACCTAAACCAAAGACCGAACAAAAAAAAGAGAACTTCAAACCTATCTTTCTTATGAACATTAATGCAAAATACTTAATAAAATACTGGCAAACCGAATTCAAGAACACATCAAAGATATCATCCTCCATGACCAAGTAGTCTTCATCCCAGGCATGCAAGGGTGGTTCAATATACATAAATCCATCAATGCAATCCACCACATAAACAAACTGAAGGAGAAAAACCACATGATCATCTCCTTAGATGCTACAAAAGCATTTGACAAAGTCCAAGATCCATTCATGTTTAAAGTCTGGAAAAGACCAGGGATACAAGGTGCATACCTAAACATAGTAAAGGCAATATACAGCAAGCCTATAGCCAACATCAAACTGAATGGAGAGAAACTTAAATCATTCCCACTGAAATCAGGGACAATGCAAGGATGCCCACTCTCTCCATACCTCTTCAACATAATATTTGAAGTCCTAGCTAGAGCAATAAGACAACTAAAGGAGATCAAGGGGATACAAATCGGAAAGGAAGAGGTCAAAGTGTCACTATTCACAGATGATATGATAGTATACATGAGTGACCCCAAAAATTCAACCAGAGAACTCCTTCAGCAGATAAACACCTTAAGCAAAGTGGCTGGATACAAAATCAACTAAAAAAAAAAAATATCAGAAGCCCTCCTTTCTACCAAAGATAAAAGGGCCAAGAAAGAAATCAGGGAAACAACACCCTTCACAATAGTCACTAATAACATAAAGTACCTTGGGGTGACTCTAACAAAGCAAGTGAAAGACCTCATTGAAAGAAACTTCAAGTCTCTAAAGAAAGAAATTGAAGAAGATATCAGAAGATGGAAAGATCTCCCATGCTCATGGATTGGTAGGATTAACATAGTGAAAATGGACATTCTGATAAAAGCAGTCTATTGATTCAATGCAATTCCCATCAAAATACCAACACAATTCTTTACAGACTTTGAAAGAAAGATTCTCAGCTTCATATGGAGAAACAAAAAAACCAGAATCTCCAAAACGGTCTTGTACAACAACAGATCATCTGGAGGTATCTCCATCCCCAATCTCAAGCTGTAGTACAGCGCAATAGTAATAAAAAAAATGCATGGTATTGGCATAGAAACAGAAAGGAGGATCAATGGAACCTAATAGAAGACCCAGAAATAAGCCCAAATACCTATGAATACTTGATTTTTGACCAAGAAGCCAAAACCATTCAATGGAAAAAAGCGTCTTCAACAAATGGTGCTGGTCCAACTGTATGTCTACATGCAAAAAAAAGAAAACAGATCCATATTTAGCACCCTGCACAAAACTGAAGTCCAAGTGGATCAAAGATCTCAACATAAAACCAGATACATTAAATTGATTAGAAGAAAAAGTGGGGAAGAGCCTAAAATTCATTGGCACAGGAGACAACTTCCTGAACAGAACACCAACAGTGCAGGTTCTAAGAGCAACAATCAATAAATGGGACCTCATGAAACTGAAAAGCTTCTATAAAGCAAAAAACATTGTTGTCAGAACCAAAGAACAGCCTATAGACTGGGAAAGAATCTTCACCAACCCTGTATCTGACAGAGGGCTGATATCCAGCATATACAAAGAACTAAAGAAGTTAAAAAGCAACAAATTGGGAGAACAAGACAGCAGCACCAGGAGAACACTTCTTCTGAGGAGCAGGACAACAAACTCTGGGCCCTAAAACAACAGTGATCATGTTTCCCAGATGAGAGAAAACCCCTACAGTGTGGGAATTAGTTTGTTCCACTCTCAGGTCACCCAGCCAGAATCCGGAAGAGATCCCAGGTCGCCAGACTAGAGTCACATGCTTGCGAGTCCTGATCACCTTCCCAGGCTGAACGGTGGGCACAAAAACACAAGAGACTAGGAGTCCCAGTCGTGAGAAAAGCCCACAGGGAAGGAAGGAAGCGAAACTGACCTAG
This sequence comes from Psammomys obesus, assembly GCF_907164565.1. Lineage (NCBI taxonomy): Eukaryota > Metazoa > Chordata > Mammalia > Rodentia > Muridae > Psammomys > Psammomys obesus. Next base: position 385,137 of record NW_026590305.1, read on the forward strand.
GGTCACCCAGTCTTTTTCTGGAAAAGGTCGTGCAGAATGGTGGGTGCGAGCAGCCATCACTGAACTGGGCTCCAGCCGCAAGCATAGAGACAGAGACTTGCTGTGCACCCAGCTGTTCGTCACAGACAGAGCTCTGTGCCCCACGGCAAAAGAGACTGGGAGTCCCTGTCGGGAGTAAACCCCACAGGGAAGGAAGGAAACGGGGACCCAATTAGGTCATCCAGTATATCCCTGGAAAAGGTCCCGCAGACCAGCAAGTGTGTGTGCCTCCAGTCCAGAAACCTGCTCTGCACCAACAATTCCTCACAGACAGAATTATGCACCCCAGGGCACCAGAGACTTGGAGTCCCTGTCGGGAGATATCCCCACAGGGTACTAAGTGAACAGGAAGGACTTAGGCCACCCAGTATATCCCTGGAAAAGGTCCCACAGACTGGCCCAACCCAAGGACCTGCTATGCACCAGCTAGCCTGCTGCCACTAGGAGAGTGGTACTCACCAGCCACAGATTATCACTTGGGTACCTGAGCACAGAGCCGTAACCTCAGGCCTACAGAAGCCTGGGATCCCTGAGATCAACCCCCAGATACTACTCCAAGGGGCAAGCAGTTATCCCTAACAAAACTGACCAACCCATGGGACACCCAGGTTACAGCAGCAGCTCACTAAATTTACAGCAAGAAACCCAGAAGCAGGGCAGCTGTCTCCAGGACTTCTCCAGGTGAGAGGAGAGCCCTTTCGACTAATGATGACCACAGTTACCACTCAGGTCTCTACGCCTGAGGTGAGCTGTGGCAACTCCTGAAAAACACCAGCCATGCAGTGACCATACACAAAAAGCTGAGGAAGCTTCCTCCAGGAAAAGCCATCTTCCTGTGAAGGAGAGTCTCTCTACCACAGTATTCCAGGAACCACCAGAAACTAACACCCAACACCTAAGATAGCCGAATGGGTAGAGGCCAGCATTAAAGCTCAACCAACAAAAGATGGAGCAATATGACCTCTCCAGAACCCAGTTATCCAGGGGCAAGTAGCCCTGGACACCCCAGCATAATTGAAATTCAAGAAGATGACCTAACATCTATGCTCATGCAGAGGATAACAGAGGAAAAAATAAAATGCATAAAGACCTAGAGGAAGATAAACTCAAACAGATTATGGCCATCTGTAAAGAAATAGAAGAAGATAAAGAAAAAACAGATTATGGCCATCTGTGAAGAAATACAGGAAGTTGCAGCCAGTTTGTGGTCTTTAGAGAGGAAATACTTAAATCACTGAAAGAAATAAAAGAAACAGAGGATTGTTCAAACAAACAACTGAAGGAAAATACAGTCAGACAGGTGAAGGAAATCAACAAAATGGCTCAAGACATGAAGATAGAATTGGAAAAATTAAAGAAAACACAAGTGGAGCAAATTGTGGAGGGAAAGAACTTAGGGAAGAAAACCGGAACTACAGAGGTAAGCATAAACAATAGACTACAAGAGATGGAAGAAAGAATCTCAGGTGTAGAAGATACAATGGAAGAAATCGATGTATCTGTCAAAGAAAATGTTAAATCTAAAAAATTCCTCACATAGACCATCCAAGAAATTCAAGACAACATAAAAAGACAAAACCTAAGATTAATAGGAATAGAGGAAAAAGAAGATTCCTGTCTCCAATGCCCAGAAAATATTTTCAACAAAATCATTGAAGAAAATTTCCCCAACTTAAAGGAGAGGCAAATAAAAATACAAGAGGCCTACAGAACACCCAATAACTTAGACCAGAAAAGAAAATCCTCACTCAACATAATAATCAAAACACTAAATATAAAGAACAAAGAAAAAAATACTAAAAGCTGCAAGGGGAAAAGGCCAAGTTAACATATAATAGCAAACCTATCAGAATCACACCTGACTTTTCAACAGAGACTATGAAAGCCAGAACGGCCTGGATGGATATCATGCAGACCCTAAGAGAACACATATGTCAGCCCAGGATACTATACCCACCAAAACTCTCAGTCCTCATAGACAGAGAAAATAAGATATTCAATGACAAAAACAAATATCAACAATACCTACACATAAATCCAGCATTACAGAAGATACTAGAAGGAAAAATACAACCCAAGAAAACTAGCTACTTTCAAGAAAACAGAGGAAATAATTAACTTCACTACAGTAAAACAAAAACCAACCAAGCACAAAAACTTATTACCACAGCCAACATCAAAATCAAAGGATCTAACAGCCACTGGTCATTAATCTCTCTCAACATCAATGGACTCAATTCTCCAATAAAAAGACACAGACTAACAGAATGGATGTGTAAACAAGACCCAGCAATCTGTTGCATACAAGAAACACACCTAAGTCACAAAGATAGACATTACCTGAGGGTAAAGGGCTGGAAGACAGCTTTCGAGGCAAATGGACCCAAGAAGCAAGCAGGAGTAGACATTCTAATATCTAATAAAATAGATGCAGAAATAAACACAAACACTTATGGACACCTGATCTTTGACAAAGATGCCAAAACCATACAATGGAAAACAGATAGCATCTTCATCAAATGGTGATGGTCTAAGTAGGTATCTACATGTAGAAAAATGCAAATAGATCCATACTTATCACCCTGCACAAAACTAAAGTCCAAGTGGATCAAAGACCTCAACATAAAACCAGACACATTAAATCAGTTAGAAGACAAAGTGGGGAAGACCCTAGAACTCATTGGTACAGGAGACAACTACCTGAACAGAACACCAACAGCATAGGTTCTAAGAGCAACAATCAATAAATGGAACTTCATGAAACTGAAAAGCTTCTGTAAAGCAAAGGACACCACCATCAAAACAAAACGAATGCCTACAGATTGGGAAAGAATCTTCACCAACACTTTATCTGACAGAGGGCTAATATCCAGTATATATATAAAGAACTAAAGAAGATGAAGAGCAACAAACCAAGTAATCCAATTAAAAAATGGAGAACAGAGCTAAAGAGATAATTCTCAATAGAGGAATATCGAATGGCAGAGAAACACTTAAGGAAATGCTTCCTCACTAGCCATCAGGGAAATGCAAATCAAAACGACCATGAGATTTCACCTTACACCCATCAAAATGGCCAAGATCAAAAACTCAAGTGACACCACATGCTGGAGAGGTTGTGGAGAAAACGGAACCCACCTCCACTGCTGGTGGGAATGTAAACTTGTACAACCAATCTGGAAAGCAATCTGGAGCTTACTCAGACAAATAGGAATAGCGCTTCCTCAAGATCTAGCTATACCACCACTAGGCATATATCCAAAAGAGGCTCAAGTACATAATAAGGACATTTGCTCAACCATGTTTGTAGCAGCTTTATTTGTAATAGCCAGAAGCTGGAAACAACCCAGATGCCCCACAACTAAAGAAACGATACAGAAATTGAGGTACATCTACACAATGGAATATTACTCGGCAATGAAAAATGAGGAAATCATGAAATTTGCAGATAAATGGTGGGAACTGGAAAGGATCATCCTGAGTGAGCTGTCCCAGAAGCAGAAAGACACACACAATATATACTCACTCATGTAGACATATAATACAGGATAAACCTACTAAAATCTGTACATCTAAAGAAACTAATCAAGAGGGAGGACCCTCACTAAAATGATCAATCCCCATACTGAAAGAAAAAGAGGATGGACATCAGAAGAAGAAGAAAACAGGAAAAAACCTAGGAACCTGCCGTAGAGGGCCTCTGAAAGGCTCTTCCCTGCAGACTATCAAAACAGATGTTGAGCCTGATGGCCAACTGTTGGGCAGAGTGCATGGAATCTTATGAAAGAAGTGGAAAATAGTAAGAGCTGGAGAGGACAGGAACTCCACAAGGAGAGCAACAGAACCAGAAAATTGGAACACAGGGATCTTTCCAGAGACTCATACTCCAACCAAGTACCATACATGGAGATAACCTAGAACCCCTGCACAGATGTAGCCCATGGCAGTTCAGTATCCAAGTGGGTTCCATAGTAATGGGAAGAGGGACTACCTCTGACATAATCTGATTAGACTGCTCTTTGAGCACCAACCCTTGAGGGGGGATCAGCCTTACTAGGCCACAGAGGAAGACAATGCAGTCACTCCTGATGAGACCTGATAGGCTAGGATAGAAGGAAGGAGAAGAAGATCTCCCCTATCAGTGGACTTGGGGAGGGGCATGCATGGAGAAGGGAGAGGAAAGGTGGGATTAGGAGGGGAGAAGGAAGGGGTTTATGGGGGATACAAAGTGAATAAAGTATAATTAAGTAAAAAATGCATTTGAAAAATAAGAATAATAAAAAGACAAATTTAGTTTACCAAGAGATACTTAGCAGCTATTTTTAAAAAAGCAACAAATCAAGCAATTCAGTTAAAAAAGGGGGTACAGAGCTAAATAGAGAATTCTATGTAGCATAATATAGAATGGCAGAGAAACACTTAAATTGATGCTCAATGTCCTTAGCCATCAGAGAGATGCAAATCAAAATGACCCTGAGATTTCATTTTACACCCACAAAATGTCTAAAATAAAAAAACTCAAGTGACAATACATGCTGCATAAGTTGTGGAGAAAGGGGAACCCTCCTCCATTGCTGGTGGGAATGTAAACTTGTACAACCACTTTGGAAATCAATTTGGCACTTTCTCAGATAATTAGGAATAGTGCTTCCTCAAGACCCAGCTATACCACTCCTAGGCATATATTCAAAAGTTGCTCAAGTACACAAGGACATTTGCTCAACCATGTTTCTAGCAGCTTTATTTGTAATAGCCAGAACCTGGAAACAACCCAGATGCCCCATAACTAAAGAAACGATACAGAAATTGTGGTACATTTACACAATGGAATACTATTCAGCAATGAAAAGCAAGGAAATCATGAAATTTGCAGGCACATGGTGGGATCTAGAAAAGATCATTCTGAGTGAGCTATCCCAGAAGGAGAAAGACACACATGGTATATACTCACTTATTTAGACTTATAAGATATGATAAACATAATGAAATCTATACACCTAAAGAAGACAAACAAGAAAGAAGACCTGGGGTAAGATGATCAGTCCTCATTTAGAAAGACAAATGGTCATTCGATGTAGGAGAAAACAAGTAACAGGACAAGAACCTACCACAGAGGGCCTCTGAAAGAATCTACCTACCAGTGTATCAAAGCAGATATTGAGACTCATAAGCAAACCTTCGGTAGCGTGCAGGAAATCATATGAAAGAAGGGGGAGTTAATATAACTTTGAGAGGATAGGAGCTCCACAAGGACCAAATATATCTGAGCACAGGGGTCTTGTATGAAACTGTTTCTCCAACCAAAGACCATGTATGGATATAACCTGGAACCTCTGCTCGGATGTAGCCCAGGGTAGCTCAGTAATCAAGTGTGTACATTACTAAGTGGATCAGGGACTATTTTTGACATGAACTCAATGGTAGGCTCTTTGAATTCCCCCCACCCCCCAAAGGAGGAACAGTTCTGCTTGGCCACAGAGGATGACTTTGCAGCCAGTCCTGAAGAAACCTGATAAAACAGGGTCAGATTAATGGGGAGGAGGTCCTTCACTATCAGTAGACTTGGAAAGGGGCAGGGAGATGTGGGAGGGTGGGTGAGACTGGGAGGGAATGAGGGAGTGAGATACAGCTGGGATACAGATTTTATAAAATATAACTAATAATAAAAATTTAAAAAGAATAAAAAGATGCACATTTATTTAAAAAAAAAGAAAACTGTCCATTTCATCTAAATTTTCAAATTTTGTGGCATATAGGCTTTTGTAATGAGGCCTAATGATTGTTTGGATTTCCTCAGTGTCTGCTGTTATGTCCCCCTTTTCCTTTCTGCTTTTGCTGATTTGGATAGTTTCTCTCTGCCTTTTAGTTAGCTTGGTTAAGGGTTTGTCTATTTTGTTGATTTTCTCAAGAACCAGCTCTTGGTTTCATTGATCTTTAAATTGTTTTATTTGTTTTTAATTTATTGATTTCAGCTGTGAGTTTGATTATTTCCAGCCATGTTCTGTTGAGGAAGTTGTCTCCTGTGCCAATGAATTCAAATTTTTTTCCCATTTTTTCTTCTAACCGATTTAATGTGTCTGGTTTTATGTTGAGGTCTTTAATCCACTTGGACTTTAGTTTTGTGCAGGATGATAAGTATGGATTTGTTAGCATTTTTCTACATGTAGATATCCAGTTAGACCAGCACCATTTGTTGAAGATGCTATCTTTTTTCCAATGTATGGTTTTGGTATCTTTGTCAAAGATCAGGTGTCCATACGTGTGTGTGTTTATTTCTGGATCTTCTGTTCGGTTCCATTGATCCACCATTCTGTTTCTGTGCCAGTACCATGCAGTTTTTATTACTGTTGCTCTTAAGTACAGCTTAAGATCAGGGATGGAGACACCTCCAGAAGATCTTTTATTATAGAGGATTATTTTAGCAATTTTGGGTTTCTTGTTATTCCATATGAAGTTGAGAATTTTTCTTTCCAGGTCTGTAAAGAATTTTGTTGGTAAATGATGGGAATTGCATTGAATCTGTAGATTGCTTTTGGTAAGATGGCCATTTTTACTATGCTAATCCTGCCAAGCCATGAACAAGGGAGATCTTTCCATCTTCTGATATCTTCTTCTAATTATTTCTTCAGAGACTTGAATTTTTTTTATACAAGTCTTTGACTTGCTTGGTTAGGGTTACACCAAGGTACTTTATGTCCATTGTGGCTATTTGAAGGGTGTTGTTTCCCTAATTTCTTTCTCAGCCCTTTTTGGTTTCTGTTTCTTAAATGGATTTCTGGCCTGAGTTTCCTATGGTTCTGGTGATGCTTGAGTCCTCAGGTCCAGTATTGTGCCTCTGCTGGGATTTTGGTAACCTCTATGACTTCTGGGATTTGGGGCTTCAAGGAGCTGTTTTAGCCTCTAAGGTTATGGGTACCAAAATGGCCTTCTTGTGTTCTGGATTCCAGACATGGGTTGCTGTAAAGCAGTGGGCTTCTGCTATAGTTGTGGGTCAGGATTTGGAGTCTAGGGATGGGATGTTGTTGGGAGATCTGGAGGGACTCTGAGGAAGTCTGGAATGTCTGTGGGGTCGTCTTGCCTGGGGCTCCAATACCAGTGTAGCTTCCAGTTGAGCAGTGGGCTTCTGCTGAAGTTGTGAGCCAAGATATGGCAATGAAGGGAGGGCCTATAACATAATTTTTTATCAAATTTACTTAGTGTGGCCCAATAAAACATAAGCGTTTTATATTATTAACATAGAAAGGCAAATTTAAGCTTTGCATCATGATGATATATTTGCTTCTCCATGTAGATACTGATAAATCCATTATGAACTGAAAATGCCTTTAATCAAAAATGCATTCATCACACCTAACTGGCAGAGCGCCATGGCTTACCAAGAAAACTCAGTACATATATGCTGTAGATGTTTACCCTTCTACTTGAGTGGCTAGTATAGCTAACTTCTGTACATGATATTATAAGAAAAGACCAAAGTTTTTGTCTCCAAAAACAATATTTAAAACAGTTTCTGTGAATGTATACTGCTTCCACTTGTCTCTAACAGTTGCAAATCACAGTTAAAATTACCATAAATTGGTGGTGTCCATGCTAGACACTTAAGTTAGCATTCTTACCAGTTTAAATAAATCTATATATAATACCAGCTTTAAACATGACAAGTATTTTTTTTCTTTTCTGGGCCTGGGAAAATGGCAAAGGGTACTTGCTGCTCTGTCAGAGGACCTGAGTAGAGTTCCTAGCAGCAAACATGGATGGTTCGCAACTGCCTGTAACTAGGGATCAGATACCCTTTTATGGCCTCTGAGAGTGCTCATGTGATCAAGTCCATACCCAGACACATGCATGTAATTAAAAATAAATCTTTACATTTTCTTTTCATGAATTTTCTATTAGTTTCAAAGTTCATACTGTTTTTTTACTGCTGGTGTCAAACTTCTTTCTAATTCAAGCCTAGTCACTACATTTTAGGATAACAATATTTTTTTTTCTTTCACAAAACTCTCCCCATATTTAGATATTCACATTGTACTCCTCTGTAACTATGGCTCCTAGTAGGACTTATTTATTACCTGTGATTTCCATCTGAAGAGCTCAAGAAGCCATACAGGGCATGTTGGGGTAGATTACAAACACACACACACACACACACACACACACACACTCAGCTCTACTACCTAATGGAGTTATGGAGCTCTAGAAACGTAGCAAATGAGAACAACGTCAACTTACTAAACAGCCAAAAAATAATGTCAGTAATTTCAAGCTGTATGATCAACATCCCTCCATGACCTCATTCTTAGCAGAATTGAAGAGTTTAAGAGTATAACTCTATTTCAAAATAAAGAGCCATCTTGACTGGGAATTGAATTCAGATACCAGAAAATATCACAGAATGTATACCTGGCAGAAAACAATGTTAACTCTCTTAGCAACAGCCTTCAGGAAATAATACTTTATAGAATAAATGCTTCATAGAAAATAGAGACAATCTCCCTGGCAATAATCAATGGGAATCGGTTGGAAATTGGGTGGGAACCCAATGTTTCAGATGTAGTTTAGAAAAATAACCATTGTGATTATATGCCTTAGCCATTGTGATTGTATGCCTCAGAAAAGGTCACCCCGCCCTACTAAACTTCACCCAATTCTGTAACACCAAGGCTTGTGCCCCCCCTCCTTGCTGCCATGGAAACCCCCTGTTCACAGGCTTTCCCTTTAAAAATCCTGTTCACCCAGAGCTCAGGGTCCCACTTCTCTACTGCTGTGTCAGTGAGACTTGGGTCCTGAGTTTGATTGCTCTCATAATAAAGCTCTCTTGCAATTGCAATGAGTCATCTCCTGGTGGTCTCTGAGGATCCCGTGAACCTGGCATTACAAGAGTATTAAGTTTGTCTGTGTATTTGTAATGTCAACCATCTCCGACCATTAATCATGATGGAAAAGAGACTATTGCAATATAATTGCTTTCATATAGAAGATGATTACGGATGATCATTCACCCAGTTCTACCTCATAAAATGTAATAAATGTGATTTTAGGCTGTTGTAAAGATGTCTGTTATAGCAGAAGACCCATAAAGAAGAAGTAACCTTCCTAATATACTTCTAGATAAACATTTGAGGCCAAGGTAGTTAAAATATTTTGACAATGAAGAAGAATTTTAATTCACAATATGGCTGCTCTGGCAAGAGATTACATCCACAGATCTTCTAGGTCTGTGTGATTTGGATGGAATAAAACACACCTTTAATTCAGGAGACAGAGATTAGCAGATCTCTGAATTCAAGACCAGTTTGGAATACAGAAAGTTTCAAGTAAAGACAATCTTAGGTCCAGGCTTGGTGGTACATGCCTTTAATCCCAAACAATGAAGGTAAAGTTAGTTTATAGAAGGAAACACCTGTGTTTGATAGTGATGTATACATGAGTGGCAGAGAAAAAAAAAAGATGAATCAAAGAAAGATTTGACAGAATAGGACACACCCAAACTTCACAAGAAGAGAGAGGAAAGTGAGGCTACTGAAGAGACAATGCAGAGAGAGAGAAAAGGCAATTTATACTGGGACAGTAATAGAGAGAGGTTGTGAAGGTTTTAACGACCAATCAAATGAGCCAGAGAATGAGAAGGAGCTAAAAGATTTGAGCAGATTGCTTGAGTTAGTTTGAGAAAATTCAGTGGCCAAGAGAAAAGCCAGATTGAAGCAGTGAGCTGGGAGAGGAGTTTGAGCCAGAACAACTGAGTTGAACCAGCCAGCCCAGATCTCAGTAAGAACAAGTAAAGGTGACCTTATTAAGCAGTAAGTCTCAGAGGCTGAAAACATTCTAGGCTGAGGTTAGATTGTATGGAGCTTTCAGGACTAGGCCTAGGTTAGCAGACAGAGGCAATATGCCTCTCAGACAACAACCGAAAAAGAAGAATGAATATCCCTTTTATATGAATAAGTTTCAGGTTAAAACAGATATTGGTACTTTAAAAAAAAAACTTACTCAAAGAAAATATAAATTTGTACAATTCATGCACAGGAATTTCAGGTGGAATTTTCACATGAGATAGTACAAGAAGTGTTCTTGTCTAAGCCAGCTTTAATAACAGACTTTGTTACTTTGGCCAAAATTACCTAGCTGGACAGGGAAGATAAATCAGCAGACAAAAACATTTGCCACCAAATCTGACAATCAGAGTTCAAAACCTGCAACTCACATGGTAGGCCAAAAACAGTTCCTAAAAATTGTCCTTTGATCTCCACATGCACGTTCATCAATCCTCGCTCCACATATAGACACACAGACAATAACGTATAAATAATTGTAAAAATCAAAACACTTAAACAATGTATCTATTATAATAACAGTGACTAAATATGGTCACCTAAATGTAAAGTTAACATTGTGTGGTCATGCAGAGATAACAAAGGAGAGGTCCTTTATGTATATGATACCCAGAAAATTCCTAAGTCATTAGAGGTATGCTTTATAATCTCAAGAAGTAATGCATATTTCAGGAAGTTTTACAGAGAAGCCCTCTAGCTTTTACTCTAAAGTTGTAATTTTTGACTAATATAAAATTTAGAAAAGTTTCCCATCTCACATGCATAATGTGAAAAAGTTCATCTATGTGAATCTTACCAAAGACTGATTAGATTTCACTATTTGTTGCTTTGACACTCCATTTTCTATTACTTTTGCAAATTACCTGAGGCTGAGTAACTTACAAAGCAAAAATTTGAAGTACTCATAGTATGACACTGCCCTTTTAGAGAGATACCATTATAATGAGTGTTATGATGGTAGCATATGGCAAAACATGGGGCATGAGAATGGTCGAGGCTACAATTTTTATAAGAACTTGTTCTCATAAGTAACTCATTGTCACATGAGAACTTCCTTACTTCCTTCTAAGCACCCCAAGTGGCCCAGCCTTACTGCAACATGCATAAATATCTCTAGTGTGACCACACCTTTTGATCCAGACAATACTAACTTTTGTCTTGCTAAAATTGAGAAATATAAAAATATATCAATTATTTCCCACTTCTTTCATAAGATTCTTTGCACTCTGCCCAAAGTTTGACTATAAGTCTCACCATCTGCTTTGATACCTGCAGGGTAGAGCCTTTCAGAGGCCCTCTGTGGTAGGCTCCTGTCCTGTTCCCTGTTTTCTCCCTCTTCTGATATCCATCCTCTTTGCCTTTATAAATGGGGATTGAGCATCTTAGCCAGAGTCCTCCTTATTGATTAGTTTCTTTAGGTGTACAGATTTTAGTATGTTTATCCTAATAGTAAGACCTGGAGAGGACAGGAGCTCCACAAGGACAGAAACAGAACGAAAAAATCTGGGCACAGGGGTAGTTTCTGAGACTGATACTCCAACCAAGGACCATGCATGGAAATAACTTAGAACCCCTGCACAGATGTAGCCCATGGCAGTTCAGTGTCCAAGGGGGTTCCATAGTAATGGGAACAGGGACTGTCTCTGACATGAACTGATTGGCCTCTTCTTTGATCACCTCCCTATGAGGGGAGAGCAGCATTACCAGGTCACAGAGGAAGACAATGCAGCCACTCCTGATGAGACCTGATAGACTATGATCAGAAGGAAGGAGAGGAGGACTTCCCCTATCAGTGAACTGGAGGAGGAGCATGGGTTGGAGAAGGGAAAGGGAGGGTAAGATTGCAAGGGAGCTACAGGGGAGATAAAAAGTTAATAAAACTGAGGTTGAGCATTTCTTTAAGTGTTTCTCTGCCATTTGATATTATTTTATTGATAATTCTCTGTTTAGCTCTGTACTCCATTTTTAATTGGATTACTTATTTTTTGCTGTTTAACTTCTTTAGTTCTTTATATATACTGGTATTAGTCCTCTATCAGATATAGGATTGGTGAAGATCCTTTCTCAATCTGTAGGCTGTCGTTTTCTTCTGACGACAGTGTCCTTTCAACCTCATTAGCCATCAGGGAAATGCAAATCAAAACAACCCTAAGATTTCACCTTACACCCATCAGAATGGCTAAGATCAAAAACTCAATAGACAATGTGCTGGAGAGGTTGTGGAGAAAGAGGAACCCACCTCCAATGCTGGTGGGAATGTAAACTTGTACAACCAATCTGGAAAGCAATCTGGCGCTTTCTCAGACAACTAGGAATAGTGTTTCCTCAAGATCCAGATATACCACTCCTAGGCATATACCCCAAAGAGTCTCAATTCCACAATAAGGACATTTGCTCAACCATGTTTGTAGCAGCTTTATTTGTAATAGCCAGAAGCTGGAAACAGCCCAGATGCCCCTCAGTGGGGGAATGGATGCACAAATTGTGGTATATCTACACAATGGAATATACTCACTAATAAAAAACAAGGAAATCATGAAATTTGGAGGTAAATGGTGGGATCTGGAAAAGATTATCCTGAGTGAGCTATCCCAGAAACAGAAAGATGCACACGGTATATACTCACTCATATAGACCTATAATATAGGATAAACCTACTACAATCTGTACACCTAAAGAAACTAATCAAGGACTCCAAGATGGCGGTGAGCAGAGCACACGATTTTGGAGAGGCAGAAGACATGAATCTCTGGAATTGGTGAGTGGAGAGTCAATCGAAACTAGAATTTGGACTTTTGGGCTTTCGAAAGGAGAGGGTCCACCACAGAAGCGTGGAGTGCTAGTAGTTTAGATCAGGCGCGGACTTCTCTGGGAAGAAAATAGGGCGCTTCCCTTGTCCAGGCCTCCCGCGGGGAAACCCACAACATCACCAGGCAGGTGAGTGCAAAGCTCACATCCAGGAGATCAAGGCAGCAGAGACAGTGCTCTGGGCCCCTTACAGCAGCAGTCTGCTGTAACCACCCGTTGAACACCCATCCCCTCCTTGGACACACGTCCCACTCAGGGCACTCCAGACCCACAGAGTGTCCCCTCCCCCATCCCGCTGATGCAATCCCAAGCTAGACCACAGCAGGAAGTGCAGTGGAGCTCACCTCCCAAGCGGCCAGAGCGCAATAACCCCAGAAACCTCACAGGAGGAGCGCAGGCCCAATCACAGAGCTCCAACCACTGAGCTCAAACCACAGAGACTCAGATCCACAATACAATTCTTCCCAGATACCAAAGCCGCAAAGCTCAGTGTCTGGGACCCAAGACAGTTGGAGGCAGGGAGGCAGGGCTCCAGACCACGCAGCCACAGTAGAGAGTATTAACGACCTGCTGAACGCCACCACTCAGAGGAGAACACATGCCACCTAGGGCCCTCTCTCCGAACTCTTGACCCCTGGAACACACTCCCCACTACAACCACCACCCGGCTCTGCAGGAGTGCACTCACCACCGAAACTCCACCCCGCCAGAGCATAAACCCAATACTGTGCTAGCCACAGAGACTCAGATCCACAGTACAACCCTTCCCAGGCCCCAAGTCTGCAAGTGGCAGCACAGAATACACAGGGCTGCCCCGCCAGTGATTGTATGGGCCATCCAACCCCTCAGTGGCAGAAAACCAGCTGAATAGACACCAAAGACCAGCAGACTTGTAAAATCAATACGCGCGCGCATTCTTAAACAGCGCTTGCGATCCCTTAGCGCCTGCAATCCCTTAGCGCCTGCAACAACTTCAGTGCCTGCAGGGCACCCCTCTCACACACTGAAGGCCTCTTCATTCACCAACACCCTGTCCCTTAGGACACACCCACAAGCACACACTAAAACACACGCTACCCCGCATTTGTCCTTTTGTGCCTGCGAACTTTCCTTCTACAGGTATAGCTGAATAACCAATGCACACACTGAAACCACTAGACCTCACCCATTTTCCTGAAGAATTCTCCAGATACCAGAGAGAAAAACCAGTCTGACCTGCAGAATCCAGGAACAGACAGTGAACACTACGGATAACCAAATGGCCAGAGGTCAGGGAAAGAGCACAACCAACACAAATCAAGATATCATGGCTTCACCGGCAACCTCCAAAATTATTGGACACTCCAACTCAGCAGAAACACAAGAAAATGATTTTAAAGCTATGATTATCCAGTTAATTGAGGCACATAAAGAGGAAACCAACAAATCTCTCAGAGAAATAGTCATAGAGATTCAAAGAGTTAAAGAGGATACAAAAAAACCCTTAAAGATTTGGCCTCCCAAATAGAAACAAAGAAAAACGAAGTGAACGAAGAAGCTCTTAAAGAAACATATGCAAATATAGCCAAACAATTGGAGGCAGAAGCAGAGGCACTAAGAGAGGAAAGAAACAAAAAAATTGAGACCATCTTGGAGACACAGGAATCCACACTCAAACAGAAATGTTGCAAGACATGAAAACAGAATTAGAATCAATAAAGAAAACACAAACCGAGAAAAACCTGGAACTGAAGAACGTAGAGAAAAGAGAAGGAATCACAAAGGTAAGCATCACTAATAGAATACAAGAGATGGAAGAGAGAATTTCGGGTGCTGAAGATACACTCACAGAAATTGAGACTTCTCTCAAAGCAAAAACAAAATCAGAAAAATCCCAAACACAAACCATCCAAGAAATCAAGGACGCCATGAAAAGGCAAAATCTAAGAATAATAGGAATTGAAGAAGAAGAGGAGTCCAGGCTACGAGGTCCAGAAAATATTTTCAAGAAAATCATAGAAGAAAATTTTCCCAACCTAAAGAAAGAGATGTCCACAAACATACAAGAGGCCTACAGAACACCAAATAGACTAGACCAGAGAAGAAACTCCTCACGCCACATCATAGTCAAAACACTTAATCTACAGAACAAAGAAAAGATACTAAAAGCAGCAAGGGAAAAAGGCCAAGTAACATATAAAGGCAAACCTATCAAAATCACACCGGACTTCTCATCAGAAACTATGAAAGCCAGAAGGGCCTGGGGAGATATCATGCAGGCCCTAAGGGACCACAGATGCCAACCTAAACTACTTTACCCAGCAAAACTTTCAATCAACATAGATGGAGAAAATAAAATGTTCCATGACAAAACTAAATTTAAGCAATATTTGGACAGCAACCCAGCCCTACAGAAGATACTAGAAGGAAAATTCCAATCCAATGAAAACAAATACACCCAAGAAAACATAGGTTAAAGATAATTCCCAACAAAAATCAAAAGCAAACAAGCAATGATTCACAGTAACATCGCCAACTCCACAATAATAGGAAATAACATGCTATTATTATCTATCAACATCAATGGACTTAACTCTCCAATAAAAAGACACAGACTAACAGAATGGGTGTGGAAACAGGAAACAACATTCTGCTGCATCCAAGAAACACACCTACGCAGCAAAGATAAACATTACCTCAGAGTGAAAGGCTGGAATACAGTTTTTCAAGCAAATGGACCCAAAAAACAAGCAGGAGTGGCTATCCTAATATCTAATAAAATAGATTTTCAACCAAAACTAATCAAAAAATACATAGAGGGGCACTACATTCTCATCAAAGGAAAAATTCGCCAAGAAGACATCACAATCCTAAACATCTATGCCCCAAATACAAGAGCACCTACATTCATAAATGAAACATTATTAAAGCTTAAACCATTGATCGCAATACCCTAATAGTGGGTGACTTCAACATCCCACTCTCACCAAGGGACAGATCAACTAGACAAAAACCAAATAGGGAAATAAAAGCACTTACAGAGTCCCTAAATCAAATGGACCTAATAGATGTCTAAAGATCTTTCTACCCGAACTCAAAAGAGTATACCTTCTTTTCAGCACCGTATGGAACCTTCTCCAAAATAGACCATATAGTTGGTCACAAAGCAAGCCTCAACAGATATAAAAAGATTGAGATAATCCTTTGTATTCTATCGGACCACAATGGACATCAACAACAATGGAAACAAACAAAAACCTACACGCACATGGAAACTGAACAACTTGTTACTCAATGACAGCTGGGTTAAGGAATAGATAAGAAAAGAAATTAAAGACTTTCTAGAACTCAATGAAAATGAAGGCACAAAATACCCAAATTTATGGGACACATTGAAAGCAGTGCTCAGAGGAAAATTTATAGCACTAAGTGCCTGCAAGAAGAAATTTGTAACATCACATACAAGTAACTTAATGGCCCAACTGAAAACCCTAGAAAAAAAAGAAGCAGATACACCCAAGAGGAGCAGACAGCTGGAAATAATCAAACTCAGGGCTGAAATCAATCAGTTAGAAACAAATAAAACTATTCAAAGAATCAATGAAACAAAAAGCTGGTTCTTTGAGAAAATCAACAAGATAGACAAACGCTTAGCCAAGCTAACTAAAAAGCAGAGAGAATCTATCCAAATCAGCAAAATCAGAAATGAAAAGGGGGACATAACTACATACACTGAAGAAATCCAAAAAATCATTAGGTCATACTAAAAAAAGCCTATATGCCACAAAATTTGAAAATCTAAAAGAAATGGACGATTTTCTTGATAGATTCCATCTACCAACATTAAGTCAAGATCAGGTAGAAAGACTGAATAACCCTATATCCCCCAAGAAAATTGAAGCAGTCATTAACAGTCTCCCCTACAAAAAAAAGCCCTGGGCCCTATGGTTTCAGTGCAGAATTCTACCAGACCTACAAAGAAGTGCTAATACCAATTCTCCTCAAACTATTCCACGAAATAGAAACAGAAGGAACACTACCAAACTCATTCTATGAAGCGACAGTCACCCTGATACCCAAACCACACAAAGACCCAACAAAAAAAGAGAACTTCAGACCTATCTCTCTTATGAATATTGATGCAAAAATACTCAATAAAATACTTGCAAACCGAATCCAAGAACACATCAAAGATATCATCCACCATGACCAAGTAGGCTTCATCCCAGGCATGCAGGGTGGTTCAACATACGGAAATCCATCAATGTAATCCACCACATAAACAAAATGAAGGAGAAAAACCACATGATCATCTCCTTGGACACCGAAAAAGCATTTGACAAAGTCCAACACCCATTCATGTTTAAAGTCTTGGAGAGATCAGGGATACAAGGCACATACTTAAACATAGTAAAGGCAATATACAGCAAGCCTACAGCCAACATCGAACTCACTGGAGAGAAACTTAAATCAATCCCACTGAAATCAGGGACAAGACAAGGCTGCCCACTCTCTCCATATCTCTTCAACATAGTACTTGAAGTACTAGCCAGAGCAATAAGACAACTAAAGGAGATCAAGGGGATACAAATTGGAAAGGAAGAGGTCAAAGTGTCACTATTCGCAGATGATATGATAGTATACATGAGTGACCCCAAAAATACAACCAGAAAACTCCTTCAGCTGATAAACACCTTCAGCAAAGTGGCAGGGTACAAAATCAACTCAAAAAAATCAGAAGCCCTCCTGTACACAAAAGACAAAAGGGCTGAGAAAAAAATTAGGGAAACAACACCCATCACAATAGCCACTAATAACAGAAAGTACCTTGGGGTGACTCTAACCAAGCAAGTGAAAGACCTGTTTGAGAAAAACTTCAAGTCTCTGAAGAAAGAAATTGAAGAAGATCTCAGAAGATCTTCTCATGGATTGGTAGGATTAACATTGTGAAAATGGCCATCCTGCCAAAAGCAATCTATAGATTCAACGCAATTCCCATCAAAATACCAACTCAATTCTTTTCAGACATTGAAAAAAAGATTCTCAGCTTCATATGGAAAAACAAAAAACCCAGAATCTCCAAAACAACCCTGTACAGCAACAGATCATCTGGAGGTATCTCCATCCCTGATCTCAAGCTGTACTACAGAGCAATAGTAATAAAAAGTTATTGGCACAGAAATAGAAAGGAGGATCAATGGAACCTCATAGAAGACCCAGAAATAAACCCACACACCTATGAATACTCGATTTTTCACAAAGCAGCCAAAACCATTCAGTGGAAAAAAGATAGCATCTTCAACAGATGATGCTGGTCTAATTGGATGTCTACATGCAGAAAAATGAAAATAGATACACATTTATCACCCTGCACAAAACTAAAGACTAAGTGGATCAAAGACCTCAACATAAAACCAGATACGCTAAATCTGTTAGAAGAAAAAGTGGGAAACAGCCTAGAACTCATTGGCACAGGAGACAACTTCTTGAACAGAACTCCAACAGCACAAGCTTTAAGAGCAACAATCAATAAATGGGACCTCATGAAACTGAAAAGCTTCTGTAAAGCAAAGGACACCGTCATCAAAACAAAACGACTGCCCACAGATTGGGAAAGAATCTTCACCAACCCTTTATCTGACAGAGGGCTAATATCCAGTATATACAAAGAACTAAAGAAGCTGAAAAGCAACAAACCAAGTAATCCACTTAAAAAAATGGGGAGCAGAGCTAAACAGAGAATTCTCTGTAGAGGAATATAGAATGGCAGAGAAACACTTAAAGAAATGCTCAACATCATTAGCCATCAGGGAAATGCAAATCAAAACAACCCTGAGATTTCACCTTACACCCATCAGAATGGCCAAGATGAAAAATTCAAGGGACAACACATGCTGGAGAGGTTGTGGTGAAAGGGGAACCCTCCTCCACTGCTGGTGGGAATGTAAACTGGTACAACCACTTTGTAAGTCAATCTGGCGCTTTCTCAGACAACTAGGAATAGTGCTTCCTCAAGACCCAGCTATACCACTGCTAGGCATATACCCAAAATTTGCTCAAGTACACAATAATGACATTTGCCTAACCATGCTTGTAGCAGCTTTATTTGTAATAGCCAGAACCTGGAAACAACACAGATGTCCATCAGTGGAGGAATGGGTACAAAAATTGTGGTATTTTTACACAATGGAATACTACTCAGCAATCAAAAAAGAGGAAATCATGAAATTTGCAGGCAAATGGTGGGATCTAGAAAAGATCATTCTGAGTC
This sequence comes from Psammomys obesus, assembly GCF_907164565.1. Lineage (NCBI taxonomy): Eukaryota > Metazoa > Chordata > Mammalia > Rodentia > Muridae > Psammomys > Psammomys obesus. The sequence goes on from NW_026590305.1 coordinate 404,067, forward strand.
AAGTATCCCAGAAGGAGAAAGACAAACATGGCATATACTCGCTTATATAGACCTAAAAGATATGATAAACATAATGAAATCTATACACCTAAAGAAGATAATCAAGAAAGCAGACACAGGGTATGATGATCAATCCTCATTTAGAAAGACAAATGGGATATTCGTTGAACGTATGACAGGAGTCTACCGCAGAAGGCATCTGAAAGACTCTACCTAGCAGTGTTCCAAAGTAGATACAAAGACCCATAACCAAACCCTCGGCAGAGTGCAGGGAATCATATGAAAGAAGGGGAGTTTGATGTGGAAAGGATAGTAGCTCCACAAGGACCAAACATATCTGGGCACAGGGTCTTTTCTGAGATGGACATTCAACCAAAGACCATGAGAGGATAAAACCTAGAACCTCTGCTCGGTTGTGACCCGTGATAGCTCAGTAATCAATTGGTTTCCCATAGTAAGGGGAACAAGGACTATTTCTAACAGGAACTCAATGACTGGCTCTTTGACCTCCCCACCTCCCAAGGGAGGAGCAGTACTGTTAGGCCACAGAGGAGG
>NW_026590305.1:404631-410185 GCF_907164565.1 Psammomys obesus
GGGGAGGGAATGAGGAATACAGAAATAACAAAATGTAACTAATAAGAAAAATAAAATTAAAAAAAATAGAAAAAAAAACTAATCAAGAGGGAGGACTCTTGCTAAAATGCTCAGTTCCTATCCCGAAGGCAAAGAGGCTGGACATCAGAAGAAGGAGAAAAGAGGGAACAAGTCAGGAGCCTTACACAGAAGACCTCTGAAAAGCTTTGCCCTGTAGACTATCAATGTAGATGCTGACACTTATGGGCAACCTTTGGGCAGAGTGCAGGGAATCTTAGGAAAGAAGTGGGAAACTCTAAGAGCTGGAGAGGACAGGGTCTCCACAAGGAGAGCAACAGAACCAAAAAAAATATGAGTACAGGGGTCTTTCCTGAGACTGATACTCCAACCAAGGACTATGCATGGAGATAACCTAAGACCCCTGCACAGATGTAGCCCATGGCAGTTCAATATCCAAGTGGGTTCCATTGTAATAGGAACAGCAACTGTCTCTGACATGAACTGGTTGGCCTGCTCTTTAATTGTCTCCCCCTGAGGGGGAAGCAGCATTACCAGGCCACAGAAGAAGAAAATGCAGCCACTCCTGATGAGACCTAATTGACTAGAATCAGAAGGAAGGAAAAGAAGACCTCCCCTATCAGTGGACTTGAGGAGAGGCATGCATGCAGAGGGTAGAGGAAGGGAAGGATTGGAATGGGAGGAGGGAGGGAACCACACAGGGGATACAAAGGGAATAAAGTGTAATTAATAAAGAAAAAATGTAAAAATAAATAAATAAATAAATAAATAAATAAATAAATAAATAAATAAATAAAATAAATAGAGATTACAGATGTGTTATATCGCCACAACTGTCATTCTGGTTGTAGTACTAGAAAAAAAAATAATTTTTAAAGATACTGACATTTTTAGTGTTGTGGTCACATGGAAGCCACTGGATTGTAAACAAAGCCTTAACAATTCAAGGCTATGTGCCTGTGGTTGTATTTAAATAAAACTTTATGCATGAAACAGAGCTATCATTTACTAAACTCTTATATGCAAACAAATCCTCATAGAGCACCATAATTTGTATTTATTATTCTCATCTATCATTCCACCAAGATGATATGAATTAGCTGCAAACTAAACCATAAGTGAAGTAAATATTTGAATTCTTTAGCTCTAATAACTATAAATTTGAAAACTTCTTTTGGGAGTTATTAAATTCTCAAAACCTTCAATCTCAGCCCAGAAGGAGCAGAAAGATAAGGTGTGACAACTGAAAGACTGTGAATCATGTCCAGAAATTTCTCTTTTAGTAATTAATTGTTTGGTATCTTGAATTCTTTCCTGTTTTTAGACATTACTTACAGATACTTAGTTCTTAAGGACAGCAGTTAAAGAAAACATCAACAGCTCTGTGAGTTCAAGAGAAGGCCCATGAAATTAGAGGGAAAAAAATTGTTGTACAACTGACAATAACACATTTCCAATGAACTTAAAATTGTGCCACAGTTCCCTCATCTAAAGAGAGTGTGTGTATTCAACATCATTACATATTTGTGTAAACATGGAATTTTAATTCTAGGAGGCAACTTTAAAGTAAACTGGACTAACTCCTGCATTTTAAAAATGAGAAAGCATGTGATCTAACATCCAGGAACACATCTTTCTGGTTTTATTACAAGGGAATAAATAAAACTGAACTCTAGGAAGGAAAACAGTTACTTTAAGTAGGGTTCCAAATTTCTTGCAAAGGCCTATACTGGAGATGAAGATAAAATTCAAAATCAATCTTTTCAATAACAAATATTTCACTTTCTAGCACAGAATTTTTACAGTATAGAAAAACTGTTAATTAATTAATTAATACTTTACATCCTGATCTTAATCCCGTAATGGACATTTCTAATTTCTTTGAAGACAAAATTTTGTCATGTAATGCTTTGCTGTAAGTTGGCCATGTGAGGTTGGCTTGTGAGGGGGCACGTAATGTTTTGCTGTGACCCTTCACGTACAAGGAGCATGACTGTGGCCAGCTGAGAACATCTGTGGGTGGACTCTGAGGAGAGAACATATATAGAGACCGACACACAGTGAGAGATCACTTTTTGGATTGGCATTAGTGCGCTGACTTTGCAGAGAGAAATGATCACACTGAGTCTTGCAACTTTCATTGACTTTGTGCTGTTGCTTTGTATTGGCCTTTGGACTGACTGCTGGTATCTTAACAACTGAGTCTGGTAATCCCCTAATGACACTAAGCAGCAGGAAGTACATAAAAGAGGACAACAGACTTTTTTCTACTAATCTACCTAAAGTTGCAGAGGGTTGGAAGGGAGGTAAAGGGAGCCCCCTCCCACCACCCACCCACCCCATATCCTTAAGTCTCATCAGGACTGAACTTGTCCTCTTCTCCTGAGGCCTGTCAGGACAGCCCCACCAGGGGGGAAGTGATCAGAAAGTAGGCAACAGCGTCTATGTGAGAGTCAACCCTGGCTCCCATTACTAAGGGAACAACATGAACCCTGAGCATTTGATCTGTTATATTTGTGTAGGGGGCTTAGGTCCAGTCCATACATGGTCCTTGGTTGGTACTTCAGTCTTCTCAGGTCCTTCTGGGCCCTGGTTAGTTGACTATTGGTCTTCTTGTGGAGCTTTTGTCACCTCCATGTCTTTCTATCCTTCTCCCCACTTTTCTACAAGACACCCTATGTTTCACCCAATGTTTGGCTGTGACTCTCAGTATCTATTTCGATCTGCTGCTAGATGGAGCACCTTTAGAAGACAGCTATGCTAGGTTCTGGTCTATGAGCACTGCAGAATATTGGTAATAGTATCAGGGGTTGGATCTATCCCATGGGGTGGGTCTTAGGTTGGGCCAGACATTGGTTGGACAGTTCCCTCAATCTTAGTCTATCTTTATCCCTACACATCTTGTAGGCAAGATAAAATTTGGGTTGAAGCTTTTGTTGGTTTCCCATCCATCCACTAGGAGTCCTGACTAGTTAGAGGGTGTCGTTTTCAGTCTCCATGATCCCTGCTACTAGGAGTCTCATACAGAGTCACCATCATCTCCTCCCAGAAGTCTACCCTGTCTTAGGTCTCCAGTTTGTTATAGAGATGCCCTTTCCAACAGTTCCTCCTCTCTCTGTAGGTCCTTTGTCCTCTCACCCTGGCTCTGGTCTCCACCCTCATTTCTTTCTGTGTTGTCTTTCCTACCTGGTTCCCTCTCTTCAACCACTTCTGTTGTCTATTCTATTTCCTCTTATTTTTTTAAATCTTGAAATTCTTCCCTGACAGCTGGGTCAGGGAAGAAATAAAGAAAGAAATTAAAATCTTCCTAGAACTCAATGAAAATGAAAACACAACATTCCCAAATTTGTGGGACACAATGAAAGCAGTGCTAAGAGGAAAGTTCATAGCACTAAGTGCCTTCAAGAAGAAATTCGAAACAGCTCATTCAAGCAACTTAATGGCTCACTTAAAAACCCTAGAAAAAGAAGAAGCAGACACACCAAGAAGGAGTAGATGGCTGGAAATAATCAAACTCAGGGCTGAAATCAATCAATTAGAAACAAATAAAACAATTCAAAGAATCAATGAAACCAAGAGCTAGTTCTTTGAGAAAATCAACAAGATCAACAAACCCTTAGCCAAGCTAACTAAAAGGCAGAGAGACACCACCCAAATCAACAAAATCAGAAATGAAAAGGGGGACATAACTACAGACACTGAGGAAATCCAAACAATCATTAAGGCTTACTTCAAAAGTCTATATGCTACTAAATTTGAATATCTAAACAAAATGGACAATTTTCTTGATCGATTTGACTTACCAAAGCTGAATCAGGACCAGGTAAATCAATTAAATAGTCCTATATCCCCCAAAGAAATAGAAGCAGTCATCAAAAGTCTCCCAACCAAAAAGAGCCCAGGACCAGATGGCTTCAGCGCAGAATTCTACCAGACCTTCAAAGAAGAGTTAACACCAATTGTCTTCAAACTATTCCACAAAATAGAAACAGAAGGAACATTACCAAACTCATTCTATGGAGCCACAGTCACCTTGGTACCTAAACCTCACAAAGACTCAACAAAGAAAGAGAATTTCAGGCCAATCTCCCTTATGAACATTGATGCAAAAATACTCAACAAAATACTTGCAAACCGAATCCAAGAACACATCAAAGATATCATCCACCATGACCAAGTAAGCTTCATCCCAGGCATGCAGGGTGGTTCAACATACGGAAATCCATCAATGTGATCCACCATATTAACAAACTGAAAGAAAAAAACCACATGATAATCTCCCTAGATGCTGAAAAAGCATTTGACAAAATCCAACATCCATTCATGTTTAAAGTATTGGAGAGATCAGGGATACAAGGCACATATCTAAACATAGTAAAGGCAATATACAGCAAGCCTATAGCTAAAATCAAACTGAATGGAGAGAAACTTAAATCAATCCCACTGAAATCAGGGACAAGACAAGGCTGCCCACTCTCTCCATATCTCTTCAACATAGTGCTGGAAGTCCTTGCTAGAGCAATAAGACAGTTGAAGGAGATCAAGGGGATACAAATTGGAAAGGAAGAAGTCAAATTATCACTATTTGCAGATGATATGATAGTATATGTGAGTGACCCCAAAAACTCTACCAGGGAGCTCCTACAGCTGATAAACACCTTCAGCAAAGTGGCCGGATAGAAAATTAACTCAAAAAAATCAGGAGCCCTCCTGTATACAAAAGACAAAAGGGCTGAGTAAGAAATTAGGGAAACAACACCCTTCACAATAGCCACAAAGGACATAAAGTACCTCGGAGTAACCCTAACCAAGTAAGTCAAAGACTTGTATAAAAAATTTTTAAGTCTCTGAAGAAAGAATTAGAAGAAGATATCAGAAGATGGAAAGATCTCCCATGCTCATGGCTTGGCAGGATTAACATAGTAAAAATGGCCATCTTACCAAAAGCAATCTACAGATTCAATTCAATGCAATTCCGATCAAATTACCAACACAATTCTTTACAGACCTAGAAAGAAAAGTTCTCAACTTTGTATGGAATAACAAGAAACCCAGAATTGGTAAAACAATCCTCTACAATAAAAGATCTTCTGGAGGTATCTCCATCCCTGATCTTAAGTTGTACTATAGAACAACAGTTTTAAAAACTGCATGGTACTGGCATAGAAACAGAATGGTGGATCAATGGAATTGAACAGAAGACCCAGAAATAAACCCACACACTTACGGACACCTGATCTTTGACAAAGATGCCAAAACCATACAATGGAAAAAAGATAGCATCTTCAACAAATGGTGCTGGTCCAACTGGATGTCTACATGTAGAAAAATGAAAATAGATCCATACTTATCACCCTGCACAAAACTGAAGTCCAAGTGGATCAAAGACCTCAACATAAAACCAGACACATTAAATCGGTTAGAAAAAAAAGTGGGGAATACCCTAGAACTCATTGGTACAGGAGAAAACTTCCTGAACAGAACACCAACAGCACAGGCTCTAAGAGCAACAATCAATAAATGGGACCTCATGAAA
>NW_026590305.1:410585-425869 GCF_907164565.1 Psammomys obesus
CACCTTCAGCAAAGTGGCCGGATAGAAAATTAACTCAAAAAAATCAGGAGCCCTCCTGTATACAAAAGACAAAAGGGCTGAGTAAGAAATTAGGGAAACAACACCCTTCACAATAGCCACAAAGGACATAAAGTACCTCGGAGTAACCCTAACCAAGTAAGTCAAAGACTTGTATAAAAAATTTTTAAGTCTCTGAAGAAAGAATTAGAAGAAGATATCAGAAGATGGAAAGATCTCCCATGCTCATGGCTTGGCAGGATTAACATAGTAAAAATGGCCATCTTACCAAAAGCAATCTACAGATTCAATTCAATGCAATTCCGATCAAATTACCAACACAATTCTTTACAGACCTAGAAAGAAAAGTTCTCAACTTTGTATGGAATAACAAGAAACCCAGAATTGGTAAAACAATCCTCTACAATAAAAGATCTTCTGGAGGTATCTCCATCCCTGATCTTAAGTTGTACTATAGAACAACAGTTTTAAAAACTGCATGGTACTGGCATAGAAACAGAATGGTGGATCAATGGAATTGAACAGAAGACCCAGAAATAAACCCACACACTTACGGACACCTGATCTTTGACAAAGATGCCAAAACCATACAATGGAAAAAAGATAGCATCTTCAACAAATGGTGCTGGTCCAACTGGATGTCTACATGTAGAAAAATGAAAATAGATCCATACTTATCACCCTGCACAAAACTGAAGTCCAAGTGGATCAAAGACCTCAACATAAAACCAGACACATTAAATCGGTTAGAAAAAAAAGTGGGGAATACCCTAGAACTCATTGGTACAGGAGAAAACTTCCTGAACAGAACACCAACAGCACAGGCTCTAAGAGCAACAATCAATAAATGGGATCTCATGAAACTGAAAAGCTTCTGCAAAGCAAAGGACACCATCATCAAAACAAAGCGACTGCCTACAGATTGGGAAAGAATCTCCACCAACCCTTTACCTGACAGAGGACTCACATCCAGTATATATAAAGAACTAAAGAAGCTGAAAAGCAACAAACCAAGTAATCCACTTAAAAAAATGGGGAACAGAGCTAAACAGAGAATTCTCTGTAGAGGAATATAGAATGGCAGAGAAGCACTTAAAGAAATGCTCAACCTCATTAGCCATTAGGGAAATGCAAATCAAAACAACCCTGAGATTTCACTTTACACCCATGAGAATGGCCAAGATCAAAATCTCAAGTGACACCACATGCTGGAGAGGTTGTGGAGAAAGGGGAACCCTTCTCCACTGCTGGTAGGAATGTAAACTTGTACAACCACTCTGGAAATTAATCTGGCGCTTTCTCATACAACTAGGAATAGTGCTTCCACAAGATCCAGCCATACCACTCCTAGGCATATATGCAAAACAGGCTCAAGTACACAAAAAGGACATTTGCTCAACCATGTTTGTAGCAGCTTTATTTGTAATAGCCAGAAGCTGGAAATAACCCAGAAGCTCCTCAACTGAAGAATTGATGCAGAAATTGTGGTACATCTATACAATGGAATATTACTCAGCAATAAAAAATAAGGAAATCATGAAATTTGCAGGTAAATGGTGGGACCTGGAAAAGATCATCCTGAGTGAGTTGTCCCAGAAGCAAAAGACACACGCGGTATATACTCACTCATATAGACATACAACATAGGACAAACCCACTAAAATCTGTGCATCTAAAGAAACTAAGCAAGAGAGAGGACCCAAAGTAAAACGGTCAGTCCCCATCCTGAAAGGCAAAGAGGATGGACATCAGAAGAAGGAAACAGGAAACAACCTAGGAACCTTCTACAGAGGGCTTCTGAATGCCAGAAGAAGAAAACATGAAACAAACAAGGAACCTACCACAGAGGGCCTCTGAAAGCCTCTGCCCTGCAGACTATCAAAGCAGATGCTGAGCCTGATGGCCAACTGTTGGGCAGAGTGAATGGAATTTTATGTAAGAAGTGGGAAATAGTAAGAGCTGGAGAGGACAGGGTCTCCACAAGGAGAACAACAGAACAAGAAAATGTGAACATAGGGAACTTCCCAGAGACTCATACTCCAACCAAGGACTATTCGTGGAGATAACCTAGAACCCCTGCACAGATGTAGCCCATGGCAGTTCAGTATCTAAGTGGGTTCCATAGTAATGGGAAGAGGGACTGCCTCTGACATAATCTGATTGGCCTGCTCTTTGATCATGTCCCCCTGAGGGGAGAGCAGCCTTACCAGGCCACAGTAGAGGACAATGCAGCCACTTTTGATGACCACTGATAGACTAAGATCAGAAAGGAGAGGAGAACCTCCCCTATCAGTGGACTTGGGGAGTGGCATGCATGCAGAAAGGGGAAGGAGGGTGGGATTGGGAGGGGAGGAGGGTGGGGCTTATGGAGGGATACAAAATGAATAAAGTGTAATTAATAAAAAATTTTAAAAAGAAACCAAAAAATTAAAAATAGACACAATATGCAATTAAAATATTAATAGTGTTCCTCTAATTTGTAGTTGAATAGTGAGTCCTTCTAATAAACTGTGGTTTTCTTCCTTGTCAAAAAAAAATTGGGTACAGAGCTAAAGAGAGAATTCTCTGTAGAGGAATATAGAATGGCAGAGAAACACTTAAAGAAATGCTCAATGTCCTTAGTTATCAGTTAGAGCATTTCTTTAAGTGCTTCTCAGACATTCAAGATTCTTCTGTTAAGAATGCTCTGTTTAGCTTTGTACTAAGTCCTCATCAATTTTTTATTGTTGAGGCCTAATCCTTTCGTAATAAGTATAGCTTTTTTTCCTTCAAGCCCACCAGCCACATCATCTCAACTTGTTGCTCATGTAAAAGAATCTCTGTACAAGGTCAGGTTGACCAAAAACTATCTTTGTGTTCAGCATACTCTTTAGCCTTGCTCCTAGAAATCCCCAGCTATAAGCACAGCAGGCCCTAATCATAAACTTCACTTGGGACCAATCAAATAAAAGGTAAGCTAGAACTGCTTGTCTAGTTAGTAAAAATAATTTGAGTCAGAAATGACCACCCTGCACCACCATCTACTGCCCTGTATGAGCTAATTGTGGATTTTGCTTTTATAAACTGACACTGGAAAACTGGTAAATGTCACAGTTAGGCTCCTGAGATATTCTGTAGCCCTAATTGCAATCATCATGGAAAAGACATCCACAAACCATCAATATCTCACTGAGATTGGTACTCAAGTGGTTTGTGTGGCAATTCTTATACTATAACATTAACTGAGGGTTTTTTCGTTTTTTGTTTTTTGTTTTGTTTTGGTGTTCAGTTTCTTGAGTTCTTCATATATTTCAGATATTAGCCCTTTGTCAGATGTGGGATTGGTGAATATATTTTCCCAATCTGTAGGCTGCTGTTTTGTTCCATTGACAGTATCCTTTGCCTTATAGAAGCTTTTCAGAAAACCTTAAATGAATAAGTTCAAACACAAATTTGTCTGCTCTATTTATGTATATTAGGACGTTTTTGTTCTGAGACAGGGTTTCTCTGTGTAGCCTTGGCTGTGCTGGACCCACTTTATAGACCAGGCTGGTCTTAGACTTACAGGATACACCAGTACACCTTCAACACTGGAATTAAAGGTGTGTATTACCACACCAATCTAAAATTTCTTGAAAGGAATAATGTTATTCTTTTATTTTAGGAAATGATCTGGAAATGAAAGAGAAATACCCACCTTTAGTTAATGTTATTGAGGAGTACTTTGTACTACTTATTTTTGTGGTTAATTTCCTGGCTTTCTGTACTTAAGAAAAATAAAGCAATGCTTTTAGAATTCCAATGGGCTATCAAAGGGCATGAAGTCATTGGGGGCTAGTCAGGATGTCAGCAACACAGAAGAGCCTTGGTGTCAACTTCTAAAACCTAAATGGCATAGTATCTGACAATATGAGCTCAGAGTTTATCAGCAAGAGGAGTCACTGTCCCAGAATAGCTTTACAGAATTACAAGGTTTTTATGATGTTTCAAAATTAGAGCTGAGCTGATAAATATGTAAAAGTTAAAGTAAAATATACGGGGTTTAGCTTATAGTAAAGTCCTATCTTTTCTAGTTTGCATTCACCCACACTGATTTCCATCTCTGATACCTACCACTTTACTCCCAATGTTGTTTCTTCAGCATTAGCTAAGGCGATTGGTTCCTAATTCGCTGATATGAGCCAAAGCCTTCTGACTTCAATAGAAGTCACAACTTAGATTGATGAAATCATTATTGAGGCAATTAGAATCTAGAAAGTATGAAAGTGGAGTGCTAATTGTTGGCCAACTTGTGAAGAATTAAATAATAGTGTCAGAAATATGCTGAAGCAGTTGGTATAGAAAAATAAAGCCATAGATACATAAAGAAGCAAGATTTAAGAAGGCAAAAGTGTTTTCATTTTTTAAATGACTAAGTTATTTATTCACTTTTCATCCCTATCATAGCTTCCCATTTCTCCTCTCCCCCAATACATTCTTCTTACCTCTCCACCTCCACATCTACTTTTCTTCCTCACCTCCCCAGAAAAGGGGATGCCTCCCATGAACATCAAGCAGCCCCAAAGCTAGGGTCACCCTCATAGATCCCTAGGTTTCTAGCTCATCCCAGAGACACTCCCTCTCAATCCAGTTGTCTCTCCTAGTACTCTCTGCCTCCATCCTTCCCCAACCTCATCCTTCCTGTTCTTATGTCCCACACCCAACCCAGTTCCCTTCTTCCACCCATCCCCCATGTCTAATCTATTTCCTTTTCTCTGTGATATTCAAGCACGCCCCCTTGGCCCCTTCCTGTTACTTAGCTCCTTTGAATCTGTGTTTTATAGCATGGTTAGCCTGTACTTTTTGACTAATATCAGCTTATAAGTGATATAAGTAAAATACTTTTTACTTTTATAAGTAAAAGAACTTGTTTGTCTTTCTGGACCTGGGTTTCTTTACTCAGTATGATTTTTTTTTTCTATTGCCATCCATTTGCCTGCTAATTTCATGGTGTCGTTGTTTTTAATGGCATTGTTTTTACTCCATTGTGTAAATGTACCACATTTTCTTTATATTCTTTGCCTGAGGGACATCTCATCTCTTCTGTTTCCAGTTTCCTGCTATTATGAATAAAGCTCCTAAGAACATGGTTGAGCAAGTATTCTTGTTGTATAGTGGAGCTTCTTTTGTATATTCCCAGGAGTGGGATAGCTGGGTCTTGAGGTAGATCTAGTCCCAATTTTCTGAAAAACTGAGTTTTCAAATTTTGAGAACACAATTTTTGCCATATTTAGAGGATATAGGTTCAGATACATAAAAATTGGAAAACATAGTCTTAAATTTTATTTTATCCATCTCACTTTTTTACTTGATTCCTTGACAGAATTTCTCTCTTTTTCCAATGCTAAAAAAAATGAAATAGTAGTCTGTGCTATTATTTTAAATTAAGATATGGTCCATGAGAAGTTCATGTACACTTGAAACAAAACCATCAAAAGGAGAAAGATAATTGGCTCACTATGAGTTTTTTTTTTTCTAGATGGCATTGATGCTTCAAAATTTTAATAAAAAAATACAACATTAATTTTGGCACATCTGAACTTAATTATTTTTCATAAGTTGTTTCTGTTTCTAAATAACCTTATTTTATTATTGACATACTTGAAAAATTTAATAATTTTCTGTTGTGCATTGAAGCTACAGAATTCTGAGTTGGTACTGGTATCAGATATACCACAATAAATAAAATATGTTAAAATTGCAATATAAGAAACAAGGAATTTGTAGACATAAAAAAACTTTGATTCTTTTTAAAAAACAACCTATTCTCAACATTTAGGTAAATATGCTATAACTCAGTTCATCAAGATAGTCTAGAGTGAAGACAGAGATTTTCATTCCATTATTTTATAGCTCCATACATAGATCTTATAGTTTTAAATTATTAAAAATTTGATAAAGCCTTTAATTTTTGGAAAGGTTTACCATATATTAAGAAATAGTATACATAAGATTTTCTGCAACAACATAGGAATATATTATTGTGCCTCATGTTTGGAAATCCAGTAATTAATTATTTTGCATTTTGAAGATATTTATGCCTTTTTAAAATGCATGTATCAGGTTCATATAATAACAATCAACACCTGAAGTTTTAGTTTCATGTGTAGACTGAGGAAACCGAGTCTGGCTTGGCTGATATTTATTCTTTGGTAAGGGTATGTGGTCAGAAGATGAAAGTGCCTTCAATCTTTAGATTTCTGTTCTCTAGCACATGTGACTACTTAGGTAAATTACACATGACTACACTTAGCTTTTAATTCATAGACAAAAGCATTATCTTTAAATCTAAGCAGAAAAGCAATGAAATATACTATTTTCTCTGTAGGAAATACATGAAAACCAAACCAAACAAAGATTTTATAAGTTCTTACAGTCAATTGTACAAGAATGGAGTGACAGAAAATAGGACTAATGCAACTTAACATGGAAGTTGTCAAAAATCAAGCAAAAACTCAGAGATCTATTTAGGCCTTTGTTTTGAAAGACTGAAAATGGAGAAAGCCATTCTTGGTCACTAATGCCCATAGTAATGGGAACAGGGACTGTCTCTGACATGAACTGATTGGCCTCTTCTTTGATCACCTCCCCCTGAGGGAGGAGCAGCCTTACCAGGTCACAGAGGAAGACAATGCAGCCAGTCCTGATAAGACCTGATAGACTAAGGTCAGATGGAAGGGGAGGAGGACCTCCCTTATCATTGGACTGGGGTGAGGGGCATAGGAGAAGGAGGGAGGGTGAGATTGGGAGGGAATGGGAGAGGGGGCTACAACTAGAATACAAAGTGAATAAACTGTAATTAATAAAAATAAAATAAAATTTTAAAAAACTCAAATGAGACTAAAATTATTTCAGTACAGAAATAGGCCAAGGAATTACAATAGAGGCCTATAAGGAGTTCAGACTAAGGTGTTTTTCAAGTGCTACACAAAGTCCAGCATGACCTGTTCTTGTGCTCTATGGCAGAATGTGAGTGTCATGATTAATTTGAGTTGAAAACCTCTGAGTTTAAACAAATAAGGTATCTCATAGTATGTTAAAGCTGAGATATGAGATGTGTGAATTTGGCCACATTTCTCTGTGATGAAGGATCTGTTTTTAGGATGCACTGTAAATAAAACACTTTCGTTCCTCCAATGTAATTCCACCCAATCTGTCGAAGAAGCAGAATTTAAATCTGTCTACATCTGCTGACAAGAAAAGCACTAGTTAAGTATTTATAAATAAAAAGTTACAGGTGGAATTCAAAGAGAATGGAGCCATTTCTCAACAGTAAATATAGTAGGAAGCCAGCAACTTGTACAGATGACATATAGGAAAACACCCTTGTTTCTACTGTGGTCAAATTACCACTGTAGGGCTAGTATTCAAACAATAGCAACTACAAAAACAAAAACAAAACAAAACAAACAAACACAAAAACTTAAGTAGTCAGGTTTCAGACTATCATGAGGCTATATTTAAGTCAGCCAAACTTAGAAAAAAGCACATCATGAGCAATCAGAAAACAGTTGATAAGGGGGTCCAAATGGTCCTTCATGAGAAACAACTAGACTGACTTATAAGACTCTGCTATCTTGCATATATACTCATCCCATAGTAATACTATTTTTAAACACATAAGCTGTCATCTGAGAGGCTCCACCCATCAAAGGATTGAAACAAAGGCTGAGTCTCACAGTCAAAGATTGGGTGGAGTTTAGGGAGCCTTGTGTAAGATTTGGGGGAAGGATAGAAGAACCCAGAGTAGACAGGAGCTTCACAAGCTTCACCAAGCTTCTGTTGGTCTCAACAGAGCCAACTAACCTGGGTCCAGGGATCCCTGAAGAGAATGAAGCACCAGCCAAGGACCATGCATAAACTGAGTCTAGGCCCCTTACATGTATATTCCCAATGAAAAATTTGGTATTCCTGTAGGTACCCTAATAAGAGGAGCAGGAGCTATTTCTAACATGGACTCTGCTGTATGCTTTTTGATCACTTCCTCCTCTTGGGACTGCTTTACCAGGCTACCATGAAAGAGAATGTACTCAGTCCTGAGGCAACTTGAGTGCTGGGGTTGTTTAGTGGGGCCTCCTCTTGTGAGGGGTAAGAGAGGGGGAAGGGGAAGAGGGAGGGAGGATGAGATCAGGAGGAGAGGAGAATGGGTACTACAATTGAGATGTAAAGTGAACAACTAAATAAACTTTAAAAAAAGTTACTGTTCCAAAAAAATCATCTTAGCTTGTTTTTTGTTGTGTTGTTTGACATATAACCTTGGCTTGTCTCAAACTCATAAAAATCTTGTTTCTGCTTCCTGCGTGGGTGCTGAGATTAAAGATGTGTGCCATTACACTCAGCTCTTTTTACTTTTAACTGCCAACTTGACACATTCTAGAGTCTTCTGAGAAGGCACTCAAATGATTTTCAGGATCAGATTGTCCTGTGAGTATGTCTGTGGTCATTGTCTTGATTGTTATTTGATTATTAATTATTAATAGTAGGTAGAAACATTCCTTGGACAGGTAGTCCTGGGCTGTGTAAAAGAGCTAGCTAAGAATAGGACAGCCTAAAACTGACCCAGCAAGTAGCATTGACCAAGTCAAGATTTTCACCATTTAGTGGACCTAAAGTCCACTAAGTTCAATTAGACATGCATTGCTTGCCACTGACATGTGAATGCTACATTTGCATAATTGGGCATATATCTTCTTTCATCGATCTACATCAAACTTATAGCAAAGCTTTTGGAAGTTTTTCTTCAGGAAAAGCCTATTACAACAACCTCCGGGTTTTCTCCTGTCTTGTTGATTTACTAGTGATACCAAATGTTTCGTTTGTCTTTTCAAGGGCAGGCATTTTTGTCTTTATTAAGATAAATTTGCCCCTCATGCTCCTTCTTCTACTCTTTATTGACTCCCATCAATACTCACACAACCAGGCCAGCAGGAAACTTACTGTAAATCCATGAGTAGTACAAAACTCCATTTTCGCTGATTTAGAAAAGAAAGCCCTATCTTTGTGAAATGGTTTGCTAAGAATTTTCTTGGAAGTATTAAGCCTTTAAAGACTTTATTGCCATTTCACTGATTCAAAACAACACAGCATTACTGATCATTTTAAGGAAACACACACACACACACACACACACACACACACACACACGAGAGGCAATATATCCTAGCTTTTTTTAGACAGTGAAATAATCCCTTAATGTCTGAGTACAGGCCATTAGGCCTCTTATTATTAACACCTAGTGCTATGTCACTGTAAGATATATTCATGTACATATTTTTTCTGTTGTCCATATATGTATTTTTTCTTACGTTGGATTGAGGTATAATTTTTAGTGACCTATACCTGCGTCCTACCCCTAATCTCTACATCATGATTAACCAAGCTTTTATATTCTACTCTGTCTCTATTCTTTAAGAAAATTATTTGGACTCTGGTAGATACTGAAACCAGAAAATCAAAATACTCAAAGCACAATAACTAGCCTCAAAAGATTACCATTCCACTGGAGAAGTTGGACAGAAGGTGGACAAGCAAATCAATTCATGTACAGTATAAAAATGACAGTGTTAAGTGAAGAGTTGAGATATGATGATGAGCTCATATTAATATCAATACTGTGGACATAACAGAAATTTCTTCTAAGCATTCATTGCTTCTAGAAATCCTGTTCTCTTTTTCACTACACTATGATTACACATATTTGTGTACCAGAGCTCTGGTTCCCAATTTGCAATCTTATCTATCAACCTCTCTCTCTTCCTCTGTCTCTGTCTCTGTCTCTTTCTCTCTGTGTCTCTGTCTGTCTCTCTCTCTCTCCCTCTACCATGAAGAGCCTTCTTCTCTCCTATGGTTAAATTAAATTGTGTCGTTTGGGCACAGTAGAAACATCATATCTATTTCCTCTAAAGGAAATACCAAGGGTGCCCCAATTAAAAACTTGTTGATGTTTCATAACATCTTTCCAGTTTGTGTTCATATCTAACAATGTGTGATTCCAGTTATTAAGATGGTATCAATAGTTAGAAATAAACACTAGTAGCTACACACTCCCATGACAGCATTCATTCTTCAGAGGATCTTGTTGATAAGCACGTCCTAAAGTGTTTTGAAAATCAAGTGTCAACATTTCTATTTGAGTCATTTTTTTTCACTGTGTCTTTTCTCCAACACACTTAATCTGGGAGATTGGTCTTGCCTGAAACCAGCCTGCTAAAATCTCCTCTGATCCCCATGCATGAGGAAATTCATGTCCTTTTAGCCAAGTCCCAGATGCACACCTGGCCTATTTCTCTCCCAGACAGCATGTGCTTGGCATCACACTTTCATTCATGTTCTAGAAATGCTTAATTCTCAACACAGGACTTACTCCTTCCTGTCTCCAGGTAGATCATCCCATGCTGTGGGAATGTGTCTACATAGATTTACTTTTTCTAAACTATTTACAATCTGTTCTTCTTTATATAGCTCTGATGAATCTGCCATTTTCTCTATGTCCTCTGTGTCATGGAAATAAATGTTATACATTTCAGTGCTAAGTTTCCATCTAAACAAACAGTTTTTCTGCCCCTTTTGAACAAATGTCACCATTTTTTTACTTTTTATTTTAATTTTTATTTTTTATATTAATTACAGTTTATTCATTTTGTATCCCAGCTGTAGCCCCCTCCCTCATTCTCTCCCAATCCCACCTTCCTTCCCTTATCTCTGCCCATGCCCCTCTCCAAATCCACTGATATTCTTTTATTTCTTGTATATACAATAATCGATTCAAGAATAAGTTCAATGTATTGATATCAGGAGTCTTTCATGTCATTCTTCTTAAGCTGAATGAGCTTTTTTTATTTCCTTAACAATTCTGTTATTTTGTAGATGTCTTTTATTTAAAAGTGTACATTGGCAGAACTGGCTTTCTTCAGTGCGATTTTCTTCAAAGTCCAGTGATCATTTTAGTCTCTGAGCTCCAACATTCAGAGGAATAGGGGACACATCAATCTGTACAGTGCTTCCTTCAAGCATGGGGACTTGATCTGAGTTCAACCGACAGGACTTATATTTAAGAACAAGCTGCTCTTGGTGGTTTGTGTTTATAATCCTCAGCATTGAGAGGCAGAGCCAAGTAGATACCAAATTCTTGATGGCCAGCCAGGACAGACTACTTGGTGATTTCCAGACCTCTACCAATTATACACCCTACCAAAAAAAAATAAGAATCATAGCCAAAGGCTTCCTCTGGACTTCAAACCCTTTTCCCCCACAAGTACATGTACAGCTGAACACACAACCACAGATACAGATATAAATATATATAATAAATAGTATCATAAAATGAATAAGCAGCTCTATTCATACTAGCCAGAAGCTGGAAACAACCCAGATGTCCCTCAACGAAGGAATGGATACAGAAATTGTGGTATATTTACACAATGGAATACTACTCAGCTATTAAAAACAAGGAAATCATGAAATTTGAAGGCAGATGGTGGGAGCCAGAAAAGACCATCTTGAAGCAAAAAGACACACATGGTATATACTCACTAATAAGTGGATATTAGCCATATAACATAGGATAAACATACCAAAATCTATACTCCTAAAGAAGCTAAATAACAAGAAAGACCCCAGGGAAGATGCTCAATCCTCATTCAGAAGGACAAATGCAATAGACATTGGAGGCAGGAGAAGACAGGGAACAGGGCAGGAGTCTACCACAGACAGCCTCTGAAAGACTCTACTGATGGAAGTATCGAAGCAGAGGCTGAGACTCATAGCCAATCTTTGGGCAGAGTGCAGGGAATCTTAGAAAGAAGGTGGAGATAGACAGACCTGGAGGGGACAGGAGCTCCAAAAGGAGACCCAAAGAGCCATAAAAACTGAGCCCTGGTGTTCCTGTAGAGACTTATATCCCAACCAAGGACAATGCATGGAGAGGACTTATAACTCTGGCTCAGATGTAGCCCATAGACTCAGTCTCCAAGTTGATGCCCTACCTAATAAGGAGATCAGGGGTTTTCTCTGGTATCAACTCAGTGACAGGCTCTCTGATCACCTCCCCCTGGAGGGTGCAGCCTTTCTAGGTCACAGAAGAAGACAATGCAACCAGTCCTGATGAGACCTGATAAGCCATGGTCTAATAGAAGGGGAGGAAGACCTCCCTTATCAGTGGACTAGGAGAAGGGTATAAGGGGAGAAGAGGTAGGGAGGATGGGATTAAGAGGAGACTAGACAACTAGAAAAGGGAAGGGGACACAGCAGGGATACAAACTGAATAAACTGTAATAAATGATAATAATAATAATTACAAAAACCAACAAACAATAAAGGCTAAATATTTCCTTATTCAGTTCTCTGTCATATAGCATTAAAGTATACTTCCAAAAATGTATCCTTACAGACATTGCAGTCTCAAACAACATTGGAAAGATGATACCTTTTTTCATATTTGAGGACTCTAAAAGCTAGACCGGGAAATACATAATGAAGTGTAGTTGGAGCAGCAAGGCTTATCACCTATATTTAAACAAAGCAGTTAAGAAATAAAGAGACTGCGCTGTCCACGGGCTACATCTGAGCAGGGAATATAGGTCCTCTCTATGCATGGTCCTTTGTTGATTCATCAGTGTCTACAGGCACTCCTGGACCCAGACTTTTTGGCTCATGTAATAAGGTATATAAGGTCTACTTTAATCAACAGGGACCAAAATGCATTCCCTAGTTAGCAGTACAGACAGTGAGAGCTAGATTTAGAGAACAGACAGTAAAGCGAGTAAAGCAAATCATGTAGAGAACACCCTATATAGGGGAAATAATTTGAAGGATTAAACGGTAAATCCTCTTTGAAGAAAGGCAATGGGAATGTATTCTTGGTCTAGAAGAGTAGATGGAGAAGCTGAAAGAAAATGGAAGGAAAGCCAAATAGACCAGTTGGCTCCAAGCCTAGTGTAGAAACAAGATGTTTAAGCAGCAATGAAAATCAGTATAATCATCCTGCTATCTTTCTTCACTAAGTGACCTCAGAGCTCTGCTTTTGAGCCATTTGAATGATTATATTGTTTTATTTGTTTCAAGAACCCAGAAATCACACTAAAATAAAAAACAAATATAAACTCACATTTATAAACAAATATAAATGTGAGAACTTGAGAAAAGTTACAGAAAAGCAAAGTGACCATTTTTCTCTCAATGTTGAAAATTTAAAGACTGTCTATTATATTAGAGCCAGCAATTTCAGGCTTAAAAACCTAGAAACAATTTTTCCAAAGACTGGCCTATCAAAGTCTCTGTGAGAAATTCACTTAAAATGAGCAATTCTAAAATTATAAAAACTACAGTTTTATCTTTTGTAAACTAAGCATTTCAATTTTCCATTATAACATGCTATATTTATTTTGTAAAATGGTTTCAAACATCTTTTCTTAAACATAAATGAATTAAGCATGAATTTAGTGTATAAGATAGTTTTCTCCCACATGGAATAAAGATATTAAAAAGCCAGAATATTTTTTTATTATGAAAGTAATTTTATAATTACTTTCTTTTATTTATTTTTTATTGTTTATTATTATTAGTTACATTTTATTAACTCTGTATCCCAGCTGTATCCCCCTCCTTTATTCCCTCCCAATCCCACCCTTCCTCCTTTAGCTTCTCCCTGCCCCATTCCAAGTCCATGGATTGGGGAGGACCTCCTCCCCTTTCATCTGGCCCTGTTTTATCAGGTATCTTCAGGGCTGGCTGCAAAGTCCTCCTCTGTGGCCTAGCAGGACTGCTCCTCCCTTGGGGGGTGAGGAGGTCAAAGAGCTTGCCATTGAGTTCCTGTCAGAGATAATCCCTGTTCCCCTTACAGGACCAAATATATCTGGACACAGGGTTTTATTCTGAAACTGTTTCTCCAACCAAGGACCTTGTATGGATATAACCTAGAACCTTTACTTGGATGAAGCTCATGGTAGCTCAATAGCCAGAATATTTTTAAAATGTAATTTTGTGAAAATATAAAAATGTTTAAAGAATGAGGCAAAATATTTATTTTATTATTAATTTATACCTTTTCTCCCTATGTCTGATAGTAATCCTTTTTAATAATTTTTATTTGTTATTAATTACAGATTATTTACTTTGTATCCCAGCTGCAGACCCCTCCCTCATTCCCTCTTAATCCCACTCTCCCTCCCTCAACTCCTTCCTGCCCCTCTCTAAATCCACTGATAGGGGCGGTCCTCCTCCCCTTCCATCTGACCCTAGTCAATCAGCTCTCATCAGAACTGGCTGCAATGTCCTCCTCTGTGGCCTAGCAAGGCTGCTCCTCCCTCAGGGGTGGGGGGAGGGTCAAAGATCCAGCCACTGACATCATCTCAGAGACAGTCCCTGTTCCACTTCCTAGGGTAACCCACTTGGATGCTGAGCTATGAGCTTTTTCATAGCTATGGGCTATGTCTGAGCATGGATTCTAGGTTATCTCCATTCATGGTCCTTGCTTGGAGAATCAGTCTCAGAAAAAAACCCTGTGCCCAGATATATTTGGTCCTTGTGGCACTCCCGTCCCCTCCAGGTTTTACTAACTCCCCCTTCTTTCATATGATTCCCTGCACTCTGCCCAAAGTTTGGTTACGAGTCTCAGCATTTGCTTTGATACACTGCTAAGTAGAGTCTTTCAGAGGCCCTCTATGGTACGCTCTTGTCCTGTTTCTTGATTTCTTGTACTTCTTATGTCCATCCCATTTGTCTTTCTAAGTGAGGATTGATCATCTTACCTTGGAACATCTTCTTTTTAGCTTCTTTAGGTGTACAGATTTTAATATGTTTGTCCTATCTTATAGGTCTAGTATCCACTTATAAGTGAGCATAATTAATTGCTGTATTTATTTTAATTTTTCAGACTATAATATAATTGGATTATTTCTCCCATCTCTTTCCTTCTTCATCTAAACCATTCCATATAGTACTCTTTTTCTCTCTTTCAAATTCATGGTCTCTCTTTTTCATTAATTTGCTGTGACATGAATATATCCTCATTTTTAGTGTTGACCATCTAATGATGGCCATGGGCCTGTCCATAAGTCCTTAATTGTGGTTTGTATACCTAGTGAGACTCTATTGGAGAAAACTAATTTTTCCTTTGCAAGTAGATATTAATTGGAGATAGCTTCTGAGTTAGGGATGGTGGCTCATGTCTACTTCCCATCTCTGCTCTGGAGCGTCATCTGACTTAGACTTAGACTTAGACTTAGACTTAGACTTAGACTTAGACTTAG
>NW_026590305.1:425879-440530 GCF_907164565.1 Psammomys obesus
CTTAGACTTAGACTTAGACTTAGACTTAGACTTAGACTTAGACTTAGTTACTGTACATTTTGTTAGTTTCTGTTTGTTTATATGAGCATGAGTACTACTGTGTCTATAGTGTCTTGTTTCTTTAGTGTCTTTCATCCCCACTGGCTCTTACAATCTTTTCACCTCCTCTTCTGAAGAGTTTCCTGAGCCCTGAAGAGAGCAATTTAATGGAGACATACAATATAGGGCTGGGTGTTCCCATGATCTCTTACTGTATGCACATTGTCAGTTGTGGCTCTCTGCTTTTGTTGCCATCTACTGCAGGAGGAAGCCTCTCTGATGATGGCTGACCAAGACACTGACATATGAATATAACAGAATGTTGTTAGGAGGTATTTTATTTCTGCATTCATTTAGCATAGTGGTTCTTTGATTGGGTGCATGAGCCAGGGATTCTCTGTGTAGCCTTGGCTGTCCTGGAGCTCACTCTGTACACCAGGCTAGACTCAAACTCACAGAGATATGCCTGCCTCTGCCTCTGCCTCTCAAGTGCTGGGATTATAGGCCTGTGCCAACATCAATCTCAATCCAGTAAGTGCAATGGTTCTTAACATTCATAATACTGTGACCCTTTAATACAGTTTATTATGTTGCAGTGATATTTATTTTTGTTGCAACTTCATAACTGTAATTTCGAAATATTTAAGAATTGTATTTTTGGTGATAGAAGTTTTCCAGAGAGGAAGCAATCTCAGGTTGAGAACCACTGCTTTAGCTCATATTTGTTTTACCCTAGGTCCACTGCTTAGCTAATCTTAGGTTCTTGGCCACGCAAGCTGTATCAGGCTTAAGTTGTATATCATAGAATGGGCCTTAAATCTAATCAGGTAGTGATTGGTTACTCACACCACTTTTATGCCACTATTGAGCCAGTACATCTTGTAAGCAGATCACCACTGTAGAGCTAAGGGTTAGTAGTTGAGCTGCTGTTTATCTTTATCCTCATTATTATTTTAATGAGGTGACAGGTGTAGATATTTTCAATCTTATTGAAAATATTTCCATTTCCCTCATATCTTAAATAGAATAAAGTATTTAATTACTGCATAAATCAGTTTGACTGTACATACCTTTTAGATAGAAGTTTTATATTTGAAAACCACAGTTTTAAAGTTTGCCATCCTATTTGATATGAGTGGCTTTGACTGTATATGATCAGTGGATTCCAAGATAATTGGTGATTCCATTGATGTCTTACAATCCTTTATCTTTTCAGTAAAGCTCAATATAAAGGATGTAGATAAAATTCCAAAGACTACATTTTTAAAAATTTTGAATTCCATTTCTGTAAATAACATTATTTTTGAATTAATTTATTTTTTTAGTTGCAGTCTATTCAAATTGAATCCTAGCTGTAGCCCCCTCATTCGCCCCCACTCAATGAAACCCTACCTTCCTCTTCTCCTCCCATGCCCCTCCCTGAGTCCACTAATAAGGGAGATCCTCCATTATTTCCATCTGATCCTAGTCTATCAGGTCTCATCAGGACCGTCTGCATTGTCTTCCTCTGAGGCCTGGTAAGGCTGCACCCCCCCTCAGGGGAAGGTGATCAAAGAGCAGGCTGCTGATTTCAGGTCAGAGACAGGCCCTGTTCCCATTACTAGGGTATTCTCTTGGAGATTGAGGTGCCATGGACTCCATCTGAGCAGGGGTTCTAGGTAAACTCCATGCATGGTTCTTGGTTGGAATATCCATCTCAGAAAAAACCCTGAGGCCAGATATTTTTATTTTTTGTTTTGGTTTTAGTATTGATTTTGTGTGTTGGCTCTTCTTGTGGAGCTCATATCCCTTCCAGATCTTTCTATCTCTCTCTTGTATCATAATATCCCATGTTCTCTGCCCAAAGTTTGGCTATGAGTCTCAGCATCTGCTTTGAAACACTGCAGGGTAGAGTCTTTTCAGAGGCCCTCTGTGATTCGCTCCTGTCCTGTTCCCTGTTTCCTCCCTCTTCCAATGTCCATCCCATTTGGGTTGACATCTTACCCAGGGTCCTCCTTTTTGATTATCTTCTTTAGGTATACAGACTTTAGAATGATTATCCTATATTATATGTTTAATATCCAATTATAAGCGAGTATATACCATGTGTGTCTATCTGCTTGTGGGATACCTCACTCAGGATGATTTTTATCTAGATCCCACCATTTGCCTGCCAGTTTCATAATTTCCTTGTTTTTAATTGCTGAGTAGTATTCCATTGTGTAAATGTACCACAATTTTTGTATCCATTCCTCAACTGATGGACATCTGGGTTGTTTTCAGCTCCTGGCTATTACATATAAATAAAACTGCTACAAACATAGTTGAGCAAATGTCCTTGTTGTATACTTGAGCATCTTTTGGATAGATGCCTAGGAGTGGTATGGCTGGATCTTGAGGAAGCGTTACCCCTAATTGTCTGAGAAAGCACCAGATTGATTTCCAAAGTGGTTGTACAAGTTTACATTCCCACCAGCAATGGAGGAGGGTTCCCCTTTCTCCATATTCTCTCCAGCCTGTATTGTCACTTAAGCTTTGTTCTTAGCCATTCTGATGGATGTAAGATGAAATCTCAGGGTCGTTGTGATTTGCATTTCCCTATGACTAAAGACATTCAGCATTTCTTTAAGTGTTTCTCTGCAATTCGGTATTCCTCAATTGAGAATTCTCTATTTCTCTCTGTACCCCATTTTTTTTATGGATTACTTGATTTGTTGCTTTTTAACTTGAATTCTTTATATATTCTGGATATTAGCCCTCTATCGAATGTTGGGTTGGTGAAGATCCTTTCTCAGTTTGTAGGCTGTCGTTTTCTTCTGACAACAGGTGTCCTTTGCTTTACAGAAGCTTTTCAGTTTCATGAGGTTCCATTTATTGATTGTTGATCTTAGAGCCTGTGCTTTTTGTGTTCTGTTCAGGAAGTTGTCTCCTGTGCCAATAAGTTCAAGACGTTTTCCCACTTTTTCTTCTAACAGGTTTAGTGTGTCTGGGTCTATGTTGAGATTTTTGATCCACATGGACTTTCTTTTTGTGCAAGGTGATAAATATGGGTCTATTTGCATTTTTCTACATGTAGACAGCCAGTTAGACCAGCACCATTTGTTGAAGATGCTGTATTTTTTTTTTATTGTATGGTTTGTCAAAAATCAGGTGTCCATATATGTATGGGTTTTTTACTGGGTCTTCTATTCAAATCCATTGATCCACCCTTCTGTTTCTATGCCAGTACCATGCAGTATTTATTACTGTTGCTTTATAGTATAGCTTGAGATCAGGGATGGATATACCTCCAGAAAATTTTTTATTAAAGAGTATTGGTTTAGCTATTTGGGTTTCTTGTTATTCCATATGAAGTTAAGAATTTTCCTTTCAATGTCTGTAAAGAATTGTTGGTAATTTGATGGGAATTGCATTGAATCTGTAGATTGCTTTTGGTAATATGGCCATTTTTACTATGTAAATCGTGCCAAGCCATGAGCATGGGAGATCTTTCCATATAATGATAACTTCTCTTTCTTTCTTCACAGACTGGAAGTTTTTTTCATACAGGTCTTTCACTTGCTTGGTTTGAGTCACACCAACGTACTTTATGTCTTTTGTGGCTATTGTGAAGGTTGTTGTTTCCCTTATTTCTTTCTCAGCCCCTTTCTCACTTTCATACAGAAGGATTATTGATATTTTTGAGTTAATTTTGTATCCAGCCACTTTGCTGAAGGTGTTTATCAACTGTAGGGGTTCCATGGTAGAATTTTGGGGGTCACTTGTGTATTCTATTCTATCATCTGCAAATAATGATGCTTTTACTTCTTTCTTTCTCATTTGAATGATCTTGATCTCCTTTAATTGCGTTTAATTGCTCTAGCAAGGACTTCAAGTAGTTTCTGTCTGTTTTAGTTTGATATTGGCTATAGGCTTGTTGTATATTGACTGTACCGTGTTTAGATAAGTGCCATGTATCCCTGATCTCTCCAGGACTTTAAACAAATGTTGGATTTCATCAAATGCTTTTTCAGCATCTAAGGAGATTATCATATGATTATTTTCTTTAAGTTTGTTTATATGGTAGATTACATTGATGGATTTCCACATATTGTACCACCCCTGCACACCTGGGATGAAGCCTACTTGGTCATAGTGGATGATATCTTTGATGTGTTCTTTGATTCAGTTTGTGAGTATTTTGTTGAGTATTTTTGCATCAATGTTCATAAGGGAGATTGGCCTGAAATTCTCTTTCTTTGTTGGGTCTTTGTGAGGTTTCAGTATAAAGGTGAATGTGGCTTCATAGAATGAGATTGGTAATGGTCCTTCTGTTTCTATTTTGTGTAATAATTTGAAGATAATTGATGTTAGCTCTTCTTTGAAGGTATGGTAGAATTCTGCGCTGAAGCCATCTGGCCCTGGGCTTTTTTTAAATGGGAGACTTTTGATGATAGCGTTTTTTGTCCTTAGTGGATATAGGACTATTTAATTTATTTTCTTGATCTTGGTTCAGCTTTGCTGTATTGAATCGATCAAGAAAATTGTCCATTTCATTTAGATTTTCAAAGTTTTTCAGGTATAGGCTTTTGACCTAAGAGTTAATGATTGTTTGGATTTTCTCAATGTCTATTGTTATGTCCCCCTTTTCATTTCTGATTTTGTTGATTTGGATAGTGTCTTTCTGCTCTTTTCTTACTTAGGCTAAGGATTTGTCTATCTTCTTGATTTTCTCAAAGAACCAAGCTCTTGGTTTCATTGATTCTTTGAATTGTTTTATTTCTTTCTAATTTATTGATTTTAGCCTTGAGTTTGATTATTTACAGAAGTCTAATCCTATTGGGTGTTTCTGCTTCTTTTATTTTCTAGGGCTTTGAGGCGAGCCATTAAGTTGCTTGTATGAGCTGTTTAGAATTTTTTTTATTTTATTAATTACATTTTATTCATTTTGTATCCCCCCCATAAGCCCCTCCCTCCTCCCCTCCGTATCACACCCTCCCTCCCCTTTCTGCATGCATGCCACTCCCCAAGTCCATTGATAGGGGAGGTTCTCCTCTCCTTTCTGATCTTAGTCTATCAGTTCTCATCAAAAGAGGCTGCATTGTCCTCTACTGTGGCCTGGTAAGGCTGCTCTCCCCTCAGGGGGAGGTGATCAAAGAGCAGGCCAATCAGATTATGTCAGAGGCAGTCCTTCTTCCCATTACTATGGAACCCACTTGGACACTGAACTGCCATGGGCTACATCTGTGCAGGGGTTCTAGGTTATCTCCACGAATAGTCCTTGGTTGGAGTATGAGTCTCTGGGAAGTTCCCTGTGTTCAAATTATCTTGTTCTGATGCTCTCCTTGTGGAGTTCCTGTCCCCTCCAGCTCTTACTATGTCCCACTTCTTACATAAAATTCCATTCACTCTGCCCATC
The DNA here is from genome assembly GCF_907164565.1 of Psammomys obesus. Classification (NCBI taxonomy): domain Eukaryota; kingdom Metazoa; phylum Chordata; class Mammalia; order Rodentia; family Muridae; genus Psammomys; species Psammomys obesus. The sequence goes on from NW_026590305.1 coordinate 431,296, forward strand.
AGTTGTCCATCAAGCTCAGCATCTGCTTTGACAGTCTATACTGTAGAGGCTTTCAGAGGTCCTCTGTGGCAGGTTCCAAGGTTGTTTCCTGTTTTCTTCTGGCTTTCAGAGGACCTCTGTAGCAGGTTCTGAGGTTGTTTTCCATTTTCTTTTTCTTCTGATGTCCATCCTCTTTGCCTTTCAGGATGGGGATTGAACATTTTAGTTAGGGTCCTCTCTTTTGCTTAGTTTGTTTAGATGTACAGATTTTAGTGGGTTTATTCTATGAAATGGGGAAGGACACTTCATACTCATCAAGAGAAAATTCCACCAGGAAGACATCACAATCCTGAACATCTATGCCCCAAATACAAGAGCACCCACCTTTGTAAAAGAAACATTGATAAAATTTAAACCACATATAGATCCCCACACATTAATAGTGGGAGACTTCAACACCCCACTCTCAACAAAGGACAGGTCAACAAAACAGAAATTAAACAAAGAAACAATATCTCTGACAGAGGTCATGAATCAAATGGACCTCACAGACATTTACAGAACTTTACACCCAAACACAAAAGAATTTACCTTCTTCTCAGCACCTCATGGAACCTTCTCCAAAATAGACCATATAGTTGGTCACAAAGCAAGCCTCAACAGATACAAGAAGACTGAAATAATCCCTTGTATCTTGTCTGATCACCATGGAATAAAGCTGGTCTTCAACAACAAAAGAAATAGCAAAAAGCCTACACACACATGGAAACTGAACAACTTGTTACTAAATGACAGCTGGGTCAGGGAAGAAATAAAGAAAGAAATTAAAGTCTTTCTAGAACTCAATAAAAATGAAGACACAACATACCCAAACTTGTGGGACACAATGAAAGCAGTGCTAAGAGGAAAGTTCATAGCACTAAGTGCCTTCAAGAAGAAATTCGAGACAGCTCATTCAAGCAACTTAATGGCCCACTTAAAAACCATAGAAAAAGAAGAAGCAGATACACCAAGAAGGAGTAGACGGCTGGAAATAATCAAACTCAGGGCTGAAATCAATCAATTAGAATTTCTTTATGAAGGTACTTAGTGTTATGAATTTTCCTCTTAGCACAGCTTTCATTTGTCCCATAAGTTTGGGTATGTTGTGCCTTCATTTTCATTGAACTCTATGAAGACTTTAATTTATTCCTTTATTTCTTCCATGATTAAGCTGTCATTGAGTATTGAGTTAATCAATTTCCATGTGTGTGTAGGCTTTTTGCTATTTCTGTTGTTGAAGTCCAGCTTTAGACCATGGTGGTCAGATAGGATAAAAGGGTTTATGTCAATCTTTTTGTATCTGTTGAGGCTTGCTTTATGACAAACTATATGGTTTGGAGAAGGTTCCACGAGGTGCTGAGAATAAGATAAATTCTTTTGTGTTTGGGTGAAAGGTTCTATAGATGTCTGTTAGGCCTATTTGATTCATGACCTCTGTTAGTGTCATTTTTCTTTGTTTAATTTGTTTTGTTGACCTGTCCTCTGTTGAGAGTGGGGTGTTGAAGTCTCCCACTATTAATGTGTGTGGATCTATGTGTACTTTAATTTTTATTAATGTTTCTTTTACAAATGTGGGTGCTCTTGTGTTTGGGGCATAGATGTTCAGAACTGTGATGTCTTCGTGGTGGAATTTTCCTTTCATGAGTATGAAGTGTCCTTTTCCATCTCTTTTCATTAATTTTGGTTAAAAGTCTTTTTATTAGATATTAGAATTGATACTCCTGCTTGCTTCTTGGGTCCCTTTGCTTGGAAAACTGTCTTCCAGCCCTTAACTCTAGGTTAATGTGTATCTTTTTGACTTAGATGTTTTCTTGTATGCAACAGATTGTTGGGTTTTATTTACACATCCATTCTGTTAGTATTGAAGAGTTTAAGTTAGCCTGGGTATAGTTAGCCTGAGTATAACTCCATTTTGAAATAAAGAGCCATCTTCACTGGGAGCTGAATTCAGGTACCAGGAAATATCACAAAATGTGCACCTGGCAGAAAACAAAGTTAACTCTCCTAGCAACAGCCTCCAGGAAATATCACAGAATAAATGCATCGTAGAAAATAGAGACAATCTCCCTGGCAAAAATCAATGAGAATCAGTTGGGAATCAGGTGGAAAAATTCTCCCCAATGTTTCAGATATGGTTTAGAAAAATAGCCATTTTGATTATATACCTTAACCATTGTGATTGTGTGTCTCAGAAAAGGTCACCCTGCCCTGCTAAACTTCACCCAATTCTGTAACGCCAAGGCTAGTGCCCCCCCCCCTCCTTGCTGCCATGGAAATCCCCTGCTCACAGACTTTCCCTTTAAAAATCCTGTTCACCCAGAGCTAGGGGTCCCACTTCTCTACTGCTGTGTCAGTGAGACTTGGGTCCGGAGTTCGATCGCTCTCATAATAAAGCTTTCTTGCAATTGCAATGAGTCATCTCCTGGTGGTCTCTGAGGATCCTGTGAACCTGGCATTACAGTATATTTCTTTTATTAGAGATTTGAGTCCATTGATTTTGAGAGAGATTAATGATCAGTGGCTGTTAGATCCTTTGATTTTGATGCTGGTTGTGGTAGTGTGTTTGTGTGCTTGGCTACTTTTAGCTTTGTTGTAGTGAAGTTATTTATTTCCTATGTTTTCGTGAAAGTAGTTAATTTTCTTGGGTTGTATTTTTTTCTTCTAGTATCTGCTGTGATGCTGGGTTTGTGGGAAGGAATTGTTGGAGTTTGGTTTTGTCGTTGAATACCTTGTTTTCTCCATCTCTGATGACTGAGAGTTTTGCTGGGTATAGTAGCCTGGTCTAACATCTGTGTTCTCTTAGGGTCTGCAAGATATCCATCCAGGAACTTCTGGCTTTCATAGTTTCTGTTGAGTAGTCAGGTTTGATTCTAATGGGTTTGCCAGTATATGTTACTTGGCCTTTTCCCCCTGCAGCTTTAGCATTTTTACTTTGTTCTGTATACTTACTATTTTGATTATTATGTGGTAGGAGGATTTTCTTTTCTAGTCTATTTTTTTTTAAGTTTTCTGTAGGCCTCTTGTATACTTATAAGCTTCTCTTTTAAATTGGGGACATTTTCTTCTATGATTTTGTTGAAAATATTTTCTGGGCATTAGAGACAGGAATCTTCTTTTTCCTCTATTCCTGTTATTCTTAGGTTTTGTCTTTTCATGTTGTCTTGGATTTCTTGGATGGTGTGTGTCAGGAATTTTTTATATTTATCATTTTCTTTGACGGATACATTGACTTCTTCCATTGTATCTTCCACACCTGAGATTCTTTCATCTTTTGTAGTCTGTTGCTTATGCTTACCTCTGTAGTTCCTTTTTTCTTCCCCAACTTCTTTTTCTTCATGATATCCTCCATTTGTGTTTTCTTTAATTTTTCCAATTCTATCTTCAAATCTTGAACTATTTTGTTGATTTCCTTCACCTGTCTGACTGTATTTTCCTCCAGTTCTTTCAGCTGTTTGTTTGAACATCTCTCTGTTTTTGTTTGTTTGTTTGTTTTTCAGTGATTTAATCATTTCCTCTCTAAAGGCAACAAACTATTTGGCTGCATCTTCCTGTATTTCTTTACGGATAGCCATACTCTGTTTGGCTTTATCTTCCTCTATTTCTTTACAGATGACCCTAATCTGTTTTACTTTATCTTCTTCTATTTCTCTATAGATGGACATAATCTGTTTGACTTTATTTTCCTCTATTTCTTTAGGCATTTTTTTCCTCCATTATCCTTTTTATAAGCTTAAAAGTAAGGTCAACTTATTGAATTTCACTTATGTTAAGGAGTCCAAGTCTACATGCCCATGCATTGCTGGGTTCTGGAGATGCCATATTGCTTTGGCTTTTTTGTTTTGTTTTGTTTTTTGTGCTTTTACACTTGCCTCTCCCCTCTGGCTATCTCAGGTGTTGGATGTTAGTTTCTGATGCCTGCTGGAATCCTGAGGTTGGAAGAATACCTTTGGCAGGAAGATGGTTGTTCCTAAGGGAGGCCTTCTCAGCTTTTTGGGTCTGGTCAAGTGAATGGCAGTGCTTTTCAGGAACTGCCACATCTGACCTCAGGTGTATGGACCTGTGTGTTAACTGTGGTCATTGGTAGTTGGGGAGGGGGCTGTCCTCTCACCAGGAGATGTCCTGGAGAGAGCTGCCCTGCTGCTGGGTTTCTTGCTCTGAATTTAGTGAATTGCTGCTGCTGCTCTTACACTGTGTTTCCTGGGTGCAGCCCTTTTGAAGAACCAGGGAGTCCTGAAGTTTGGCCAGTTTAGGTATGGATAAGTGGTTGCACCTTGGAGCAATATATGGGAGCTGATCCTATGGATCTCAGGCTTCTGTAGGTAGGAGGTTGGAGCTCTGTGCCCCAGTACCTGGCAGGTAAGTGCAACCCTCATGCCTGTGGCAGGAGGCTACAACATGGAGCCTGCAGGAACAAAGAAATTTTTCTGGAGCATGGTATGCTGATGTCAGACCTGATGTTTCCCCCACCATGGGGTTTCCTCCCAACAGGGAGACCCAGTCTGTGGTGTTTTGGGATCCACAGTTCAGTCTGGGGTAGTGATCATAGCACTCAGGCATGTGGCTCTGAGCTGGCAACTGAGCACCTGCTGGGACCCAGGAACTCTTCTAGGGTTTAGCTGGGTGATCTGAGAACAGACCCAATTGCTTCCCACACCATGGGCTTTCCTCTCATCTGGGAAACACAATCACTGGTGTTTTAGGGCCTAGAGTTCAGTCTGTTAGTCGCTGTGTAGTCACTGCTGTCCTGCTCATCAGACACAGTGTCCTCCTGGAGCCACCATCTTGGATCCTCCATCAATATTAATTATTTTTAAAGCCTCTTCTGATTCTGGCTCCATTTTAAAACATTTAATAATTTACTATTAGACAAACATTCCAGTATCTTTAAATTTTAATTTTTTAACTTTTAATTTATTTCTTTTATAGAAATAAATTTCAGCAAATCTGTTCAGCTTGCTCTTTTGTAAGACTCAGATAGTCTCACTTTTTGGAGCACTTTCTCATATGAAACTATATACCCCTCTCATTTTTCCCATGTAATTGTTCCTATATTCAGAACAAAAGTTCAAGTCATGTTTTATAGTCAGCTCCATTCATGTTTTATAGTCAGCTCTGATGTCAACAAGTAGCACGTTGCACCATACCTATCAGAGTTTTCCCTACCCATTATATATAAACTTTTTATATAATATATATATATATATATATGTAGTGAATGTTTAGCTCCCATGTGCCCTTTTTCTGTGTACAGTGCTTCAATGGGTTCTATGCATTACTTGAAAATGCTTCTTGTAATTTTTAATCCACTTAAAATCATTTGTCCCTAAATATTGTTTCCTATTTTTGCTCTTATCATTTTTGATACCATGATTTCCATTTCTTCTAGGAGCCAGTGTCCAGGAAGTAAAAGTGACCATATCTTCAGTATTTATCTCATATTTTGGTAATATTTAAAAGTTAGATGTAATAATTTTACTACTATTGGTATCTTTCTTAGTTAGGATTTTTATTGATGTGAAAAGAAAAAATGACCATAGCAACCCTTATAAAGGAAAGCATTTAACTGGGGCTGGCTCACACGTTCAGAGGTTTATTCCATTATTGTCATGCCAAGAAGCATGGTGGCACAAAGACAGACATTTCACTGGAGAGGTAGGTGAGAGCTCTACATCATGATAACCAGGCAGTAGGAAGACAGAAACACTGGGCCTGGCTTGAGAATTTGAAACTCCAAAGCCCACACCCCAGTGACACACTTTCTGCAGCAAAGGCACATCCATTCCGAATGCCACTCCCTAAGTATTCAAATATATGAGCCTATGGGGAGGGGCAATCTAATTCAAACCACAACAATATCATATCCTTTTTTCCATTGTTTTAGTATTATTATTATCATTTATTACAGTTTATTCAATTTGTAAAACAGCTGTAGCCGCATCCCTCCTCTCCTCCCAAACCCACCTTTCCTGCCTCTTCTCCCCTTATGCCCCTCCCATAGACCACTGATAGGGGAGGTCTTCTTCAGCTTCTGTTAGACTCTAGCCTATCAGGTCTCATCAGGACTGGTTGCATTGTTTTCCTCTGTGGCCTGGCAAGGTTGCACCCCTCATGGAGAGGTGATCAGAGAACTGTCTGTGAGTTGATGCCAGAGAAAGTCTCTGCTCCCCTTACTAGGCACCTCACTTGGATACTGAGTGAGCTATATATGAGCTACATCTGAGCTGGAGTTTTAAATCCTCTCCATGCATTGTCTTTGGTTGAGGTATCATTCTCTTCAGGGACCCCATGGTTCATATTTGGTGCCTCTGTTGGTCTTTTGGAGCTCCTGTCCCCTCCAGGTATGTCTTTCTTCCCCCTTTTCTCTAAGATTCCCTGCGCTCTGCCCACAGTTTGGCTATGAATCTCAACCTCTACTTCAATACCTCAATCAGTAGAGTCAATATTATATTCTTATAAAGATGTTTTAAGATGTTCAACTAAGGACTTAGTCACCATGGAAATACAAATCAAAATGGCCCTGAGATTTCACCTTACACCCATCAGAATGGCTAAGATCAAAATCTCAGGTAACAACACAGGCTGGAGAGGATGTGGAGAAAGGGGAACCCTCCTCCACTGCTGGTGGGAATGTAAACTTGTACAACTACTTTGGAAATCAATCTGGCACTTTCTCAGACAATTAGGAATAGTGCTACCTCAAGATCCAGCTATACCACTCCTAGGCATATATCCAAAAGATGCATAAGTATACAAAAAGAACACTTGTTCAACCATGTTCATAGCCGCTTTATTCATAATAGCCAGAACTTGAAAACAACCCAGATGCCCCTCAATGGAAGAATGGATACAGAAATTGTGGTACATTTACACAATGGAATATTACTCAGCAATTAAAAACAAGGAAATCATGACATTTGCAGGCAAATAGTGGGATCTAGAAAAGATCATCCTGAGTGAGGTATCCCAGAAGCAGAAAGAAGCACACAGTATTTACTCACTTATAAGTGGATACTAGACATATAATATAGGATAAACTTACACAAATCTGTATACCTAAAGAAACCAAGCAAGAAGGAGGACCCTGGGTAGGATGACCAATCCGCACTCAAAAGGACAAACAGGATGGACATTGGAAGAAGGAGTAAACAGGAAACAAGACAGGAGCTTACCACAAAGGGCTGCTGAAAGACTTTACCCAGCAGTATATCAAAGCAGATGCTGAGACTAATAACCAAAGTTTGGGCAGAGTTGCAGGGAATCTTATAAAAGAAGGGGGAGTTAGTAAGACCTGGAAAGGACAGGAGCTCCACAAGGAGAGCAACAGTACCAAAATATCTGGGCACAGGGGTCTTTGCTGAGACTGATACTCCAACCAAGGACCATTTATGAATATTACCTAGAACCCCTGCTCAGATGTAGCACATAGCAGATCAGTATCCAAGTGAGTTCCCTAGTAATGGGAACAGGGACTGTCTCTGACATGAACTATGTGGCTGTGGAGAGGGGCATGGGAGGAGAAGAGGAAGGGACAGTGGGATTGGGAGGGGCTGAGGAAGGGGCTACAGCTGGGATATAAAGCAAATAAACTGTAGTTAATATAAAAAAATAAAATAAAACACAGAAAAGAATAAAGAGTTGAGAAAAAATGACAGGTAAATTTTGCAAATTAATTTAGATTGTATCAGCCAACATTTTTCAATATATAGAAGTATTTATAATTATAAATATAAAGAAACAGCATAAATTGTAAGTGCAACAAATAAAATAAATATTTTTAAAGAGTAAAGTACCAACAGATTTTTATTTGTTTGTTAGTTTTTCATTATTGAGACAGATTTCTCTGTGTAGCCCTGGATTTCCTGAAACTCACTATATAGACTAGCATGGCCTAGAACTCAGAGGTCTTGCTATCTCTGCCTGCCTAGTGCTGTGATTAAAGGTATATGGCACAGTTGCCTGGCTCAATTGAACTTTCAAACAAAGCTTCCAATCCTAAAGTTTGCAACAAACCTTTTCTGTATAAGATAAGCCCAATATTTTCACTCACCATGAGATTCTTTTTTGTAATCCAATTCTTGGACATATTTATGGAAAACAAATATGGATATTTTATGAGGTTCGCTAGGTAAATATAATGAATAATGAAACAAAGAAAATGAATATACCAAACTTTTTTTTCTACGTGACCAATATTAGGGTAAATGAAATTAATAATTGAAAAGTCCAATAAAATGAAAAATGGACACCAATAGCAAGGCACTAATACCAACAGTTAATAAAGGAAACATTATGAAATAGAAAAATTTCAGTATGTCAAAGGACACAATCATTTAGAGAAAGCTGCAGGCTACAGAATGAGAAAAGTTCTTTACCCATTTCACTTCTGATACAGGTTTAGTGCCTTTAAAAAAGACATCATACTCCAACCAAGGACTATTCATGGAGATAACCTAGAACCCTGACAACGCAGCCACTTCTGATGAGAACTGATAGACTATGATCAGAAAGAAGGAGAGGAGGACCTCCCCAATCAGTGGACATGGGGAGGGGCATGCATGCAGAAAGAAGGGGGGAGGGTGGGACCAGGAGGGGAGGAGGGAGGGACTTATGGGGGAATACAAAATGAATAAAGTGTAATTAATAAAAGTTAAATAAAAAAAAAGACATCAAGAAAATCCAAGTAAAATGGATATGGAGGTAAGTAGAGAGTTCTCCAAAGATGAAACACAAATGGCTGAGAAACTCTTAAAGAAATGTTCAACATCTTTAATCATCAGGGAAATGTAAATTAAACTGCTCTGAGATATCTTAACTACCGTGAATGGTCAAGATCAATGAAACAAATGACAGCTCATGTTTGAAAGAGTAGAAAAAAAAGGAATAAGATCTAGCTATAATGCTCTTGGATATAACCCAAGGATGTGTCATCCTATTATAGAGATACTTGCTTATCCATGTTCATTGCTATTCTAGCATAATAGCCAAAAATAGAAAACAGATGATGCTCATCAACTGACAAATGAACAATGAAAATGCAGCACATCTATATAATGAAATATTATTAAACTTTTAAAATAATCAAAATTATGAAAGCTGCGGGCAATGTCTGGAACTAGAAAAAAATCATCCTGAGTACGGTATCCCACATCACAAAAAAAAAGATTATAGTATATTTTCTCTTCATGTAGGTATATTTTCTCTTCATGTAGGTATA
>NW_026590305.1:440540-498664 GCF_907164565.1 Psammomys obesus
GGTATATTTTCTCTTCATGTAGGTATATTTTCTCTTCATGTAGGTATTACCTTTTAAGCCTTCAATGTGTGTGCTACAATACGTGTGATTACCAGGGTTAGATACTGAGTAATGGACTGGGCGAAAGAAACTTCTTCCATGAAAGAGGAAATATCATATATAATTATGGACCCACAGGAAGAGATTGATGTGGAAGAATTAAATAGAGAGGCAGATAGAAGAGAGGGAATATAAGGAGAGACAACAAACATTAAGGTCCATTTGTGGAATGTATGAAGACCTAATAGTGTGGAAGCTTCCTAAAATATATACACATACATGAAAGAAATCTAAATAGAGTCCCAAATAATAGGGGCTATAATTCCTGAACTTGAAATCTTAGGCCAACGAATGAAATCCTTAATACTAGGAATGTTATATCTAATGGAGTTCCTAGCAAAAACAGCCCCAGTGGAAACCCCTAAACATCTCAGCTATTATCAAGGCCATTGGTTGCAATTTACAACTGATAGGAAGGTCCTGTTGCTGAAGCAACTGTTACTTTTTTTTTTAAACAAAACACTTGAACTGGTGACTTACTAGATCCTTCACTCCTGATGTCTCATGTGTTGTGGTACTGCATGGTACTCTACAGACTACCAGAGGAGGAAGTTAATCATTAACCCAGCTACAAACCCTAAGATCTAGAACAGTGACCTGCCTACAAGATATGTTGGTGCTGTCGTGGAACAAATTTTATGGGAGTAATCGGCACTCTCTGATTGATTTTAGCCCAATACATGCTTGACACTGCTCAGATGGCCAAGAACCTGAGACTAAATAGGCCATGGGACTAGGAGAAAGCCAAATATTATGATTCTGCTATACCCAAAGATCAGCCATCATCAGAGAAACTTCCTCTTGCAGTAGATGAGACTAACACAGAGACCCACAACTAGATAATGAGCCAAAAGTGAAAGAGCTTGAAACATTCAATCCTAAATGTATGACTTCAACAAACTCCTCCACTCAAGTCTCATTTATCTGTGCAGAAGAGGAGGAGGAAAGATTGTAAGAGCAAGAGCAGATGTATAGCTAAGGAAACAGTGTCTTCAAGATACAATAGAACTGATGCAGATGTGAACTCACAGAGACTGTTTGAACATACACAGGGCCTGCACAGGTTCAAGCTAGAATTGGTCCCATTTTGCCGAGTAGAAATGAATATGGACTTCTATTCCTGACCAAGAAACTGAAACTGGCATTCATTTGCAAAGGGAAAATTAGTTTTCTCCAGTAGATTCTCAGTTAACCAGTTACCACAGTTCTACATAGGCACATACTCAACCATATATGGACAACACAAAAATGAACTCAATGCTATTTTTGTAGACTTTTTGTCTATATTGCTTAATTTGAGCATTTTTTGGTCTTTCTGCTTTTTTGTCTTGTATATTATGGTTTTCAATTTTGTGGGGTTTTCTGTGTGTGTGTGTACGTGAGCATATGTGTAAATTTCTTGTGTTTTATGTATTTTGTCTGGTTGTTCATTTGCATGTTTATTTTTTTTAAAAAGAGTGAAAAAGAAAGGGCATGGAGTTGGGAGGAGAGAAGAATCTGGGATGAGTTGGAGGAAGGAAAAAGGAATGTTGGTATAATGTTCTTTTGAAATGTACACACCTTACCCTTGTTCATTCAAATGCTGATTTCTCTCCTCCCACTCTCTGGTTTCAATATGGACATTGCATTGTGATACTTTTTCTAAGCATCATCTGTCTCAATTTTGTGTAAACATGACAAAATAAAACAACCAGCCACAACATTGAGCAATGGAAAGGAAGCAGGAAGAGAGGCAGGAGCCAGAGGACAGGAAGCAGTGGGAGGCAGAGGAAGAGAGAAGGGCAGGAGAGAGCTGGGAGAGGGAGGCTGAAGAGAGGTCTTGGAATGACGTGGGGAGATGGCCTTGACCTCAGATATCACAAAAAGCAAGTATAATGTGAGAAATCTGAATGGTAGAAACTACGAAGGCTTGGACGTTTAGGATGGAGTAACATTGCCCAGCATTGTGAGCTAGGTTAGCTAAATAAATCCCAGTCTCTGTGTGGTGATTTGGTTATACAGTTGTTTAGGATCAACAGCAGCTTTAAAAAAAGATAAACCAATAGTAAATATTAATCATCACCTACAACAAAGGAACCAGAATATTTTATATGAAAATAGCTCAATAAGAAAACCAGCTTAGCAGAGAATCATTCACAGTGTCAGGAGCTGGCACTCTCCTATAGGGTGGGTTTTTGGTTGGGTTAGGCATTGGTTGGGTACTCTCTAGGTCTCTGCTCTATCTGTTCTAACTTTATCCCTGAACATCTTGTAGTCAGGGTAAATTTTGGGTCAATTTTTTTGTGGGTAGCTGGGTGTTCCACTCCCTCTGCTAGGAGACTAGTTGAGTTAGAGGATGTCTTCTTCAGTCTCTTGGCCTTTGCTACTAGGAGTCTCTGCTTGAGTCCCCCTCATATCCTCTCAGGAACCTACCCTGACTTAGGGTCTTCAGCTTGTGACAGAGACACCCTAACACTCAGTTTCTATTTTCTGCAGGCCTTCTGTCCTCTTGCCCTTGGTCTCCCCAAGTCTGATCTCCACCCTCTTAACTCTCTGTGCCCCTCTCCTACTTTGTTCCCTCTCCTCACCCACTACCTATGTCTATTCTATCTCCCCTTTGAGGAGAGATTTATGCATTCTCCCTTGGATCCTCTATGTTGCTTCTTTGGGTCTATGCCTTGTAGTATGCTTTTCCTGTGCTATATGGGTAAAAACCACTTGTAAGTGAGTACATACCATGTGTGTCATTCTAGGTCTGGATTACCTCACTCGGAATGATATTTTCTAGCTCCATTCATTTACCTGCTTGCAGACAGTAGCCTGTCAGAGATGTCTTCGGAGAGGCTCTACCCTGCAGCACCTCAAAACAGATGATGAGAGTCACAGCCATACACTGAGCAATGCATAGGTAGTCTTGTAGAAAAGTGAGAGGAAATAGAAAAGAAACTAGAGTTTATAGGCGCTCCACAAGAAGACCAACAGAGCCAACTAACCAGGGGCCAGAGGGGCTTGCTGACACTGAAGCATCAACCAAGGACCATGCAGGAAATGGACCTAGGCCCCCTACAAAGACGTAGCAGATGAACAGCTTAGGCATCATGTGGGTCTTCTAGTAAGGGGAGACTGCATCTGACAGGAACTCCCTTGCCAGCTTTTAGATCACTTTCCCCTGGCAGGACTGCCTTGCCACAGGGGAAGAGCAAATGCTCAGTCCTGATGCAACATAATGATCTTGGGTGGATGGGAAAGGGAGCTGCCCTTTTTCTGAGGAAAGAGGGGAGGGGGAAGGAAGGGACTAAAGATAGGACTAGGAGGGCAGGAAGGATGGGGCTACAACAAGGATGTAAGGTGAATAAAATAAATAAAACAAATTAAAAAATCAAAGAAAGAATAAATATATACAATACTTGATGAACAATACAGTGAATACTTTTGATATAACCTTAATATTACAACTTTTTATTCAGAAATTCTGATAAGTATTTGTAACTGAGAAAGAAGAGAGATTGATTTCTCTTTTATTGAATCTGTATTTTTTATTCTCATTGAATTTTTTAATTGTAAAATTTGCTTTATATACAGTAAGATCTTATTTTTCATCTCTTTGTCATGTTGCCAAAGTATGTAGATGATAATCTTTCACAAATGTTCCTGTCAGAAAAATGAACCCCTTTTACCTTCCTATAAGGGTCTTGGTGGGAGTTTTGCTGTATCTCAAACATTTGGAAGATAGTGGTTCCCAGTGGCCACGTTGTATGACAAAAGGCATTGTCCCGCAATGGCAGAATGTGTAACTGTGTCATACCCATTTTCACTCAGTGTCCTTTCAGTGAATGGAAAATAGTACACAGGAGAAAACATGGCCAAGAAATACAGAAAGGCAGCAGAGAAATCTCAGACACAGAGTTCTAAAAACGGCTCCCTATATTTGCTTTAAAAAACTGAACCCAGGGTAAGATCAATCCTTACTTAGAAAGACAAATGGGATGGACATTGGAAGTAAGAGAAAACATGAAGCAGGATAGGAGCCTACCACAGAGGGGCTCTGAAGGACTCCACAAAGCAGTGTATCAAAGCAGATGCTGAGACTCATAACCAAACTTTGGGCAGAGTGCAGGGAATCATATGAAAGAATGGGGAGTTAGTAAGACCTGGAGAGGACAGAATCTCCACAAGGACCAAATATATCTGGGCATAGGGGTTTGTCTGAGACTGATTCTCCAATCAGGGACCATGTATGGATATAACCTAGAACGCCTGCTCGGATGTAGCCCAGGCAGCTCAGTATCCAAGTGACTTCCCTAGTAAGGAGAAGAGGGACTGTCTCTGTCACAAACTCTGTGGCTAACTCTTTGACCTCCCCACTCCCCATGGGAGGAGCAGCCTAGCTAGGCCATAGAGGGAGACAATGCAGCCAGTCATGATGAGACCTGATAAGCTAGGGTCAAATGGAAGGAGAGGAGGACCTCCCCTATCAGTGGACTTAGAGAGGGACAGGGAAGAGATGAGGGAAGGAGAATGGGATTGAGAGGGAATGAGGGAGGAGGCTACAGCTGGGATACAAAGTAAATAATCTGTAATTAATATAAGAAAATAAAAATAAAAAGATATTTTTAAAAAGCAGAGTGAAAGTGCTCACTGTAAAAAAAAAAAACTGAACATGTTGCCTTAGCAATTCAGAGAAAAAGAAAACCACTTATCAGAAAGCTGAAGATATAGGAGGAAATGGTAACTTTTTTCTTTTTTATCTTTATTATTATTTATTAAAATGTATTCACTTTGTATCCCAGCTGTAACCCAGTCCCTCATTTCCTCCCAGTTCCACCCTCCCTTGTAACCCCCCCCATGTCCCTCCACTAGTCCACTGATAGGGGAGGACCTCCTCCCCTACTACCTGACCCTAGCCTATCAGGTCTCATCAGGACTGTCTGGATCCTCTTTCTTTGTGGCCTGGCAAGGTCACCTCTCCAGGCAATTTTTAAAATAAGTCAATGACTGAATAAATAGTTACACAACCAGGAATATACAGCCTAAAATAAGAATAAACACTTCAGTACAGAAAATATTAGGAACTGGTAGATAAGAAGGTCCAGCCATACTACAAAAATGTGTGTTAGTCATAGTAAATAATAGTAATGGAAGTTGTTATATAAGGATAATCAGTTGAAAATTCTTATAATTCTTCTGTTAAAGTATTCCACTTACATCAGTCTAAAGAGATGGCTCAGAGTTTAACAGTACAGGCTGGTCTTCTAGATGAACATTACTCAATTCTAAGCACCCACATACTGACACAGAATTGTTTGTATTTCCAATACCAGAATATCCAATAACTTCTTTTGGCCTCTGTGGTAACCAGGAATACATACAGACAAAACACTCACACACACAAGATAAATTTACATCTTAAAATATTCTAGTTATTCTGTATAAATTGTGTTGATTTGAAATATTAGAAAATATTCTTATTATAGCAATCATTTATTTTTAGGTTAAACAAGTCCTGCCTTGGAAGTCATGAACATGTAATGATAAACAAGATAGCAGAAGTTCTTTGAAAATATTGCTGCATTTCCTAAATGCAGAATGAGTAAAAGATATAAAGAGTACTCTTTATAGAACTCTGCCTACATAAACAGAAATTTTGGTTCAGTGTTTAATGAATTACATTTATGTTACCCAAATAGTAACTTGATATTCCAGTACAAAAAAGTACAAATATAACATCCTGATAGGAATAATATAATTCTCATTCAAATGCAATAAAATTATATTAACTATTTATTTCTTCTTTTTCTTTTTTCCTTTTATTAAGAATAGATTTTTTCCACATAATATATCCTGTATACTTCTCCCAGTTCTTTCTATATCCCCCCATCCAAATTCATTCCCTTCCTATCTTTTATTAAAAAAAAAACATGAATCTAAGGGATAATTATAAAAAAATAAGATGTAATAAAATAAAGTACAATAAGATCAAAAACCTTATGTATCAGAAATGAACAAAAATAAATAAAAAGAACCCAACAGAATACACAAGAAACAGAGATGCACTCATTCACACATCTTAGGAATCCCATACAAAAACACTAAACTGAAAGGAAAGACTTTCAGTGAAGGGATTGGAACATCAAACAAGCCACAAAATCTTTGACCTACAATGATATACTCAGGTAACAGTGTGAAACTCAGGTAAATTGTGAAAGTGGCTAACCAATAACTGGCCCAGCTTGAGATCCAAGCTGTGAGAGGAAACCCAGCCCTGACACTACCTGGAGATCCAGAAACCATAGTATGGATGGCCCAGAGACCTAGGACAGAACCAAACATGTCTGACCAAGGAAAAGGAAGAATGAGAGGAAGAAAGGAAGGAAGGAAGGAAGGAAGGAAGGAAGGAAGGAAGGAAGGAAGGAAGGAAGGAAGAAAGAATTCCTAATTATAGTCTGCTATAATCCTAGGTCTGCTAGCCGCTATACTGGCTCCTCAGGGTTGCTCAGCCACTGACTGTATGGCCTGCCCAATCCCGCAGTGACAGATAAGATGCTCTATACTCACCTAAGCCAGGCAGAAACGCCATATAAGCTAGGCACACCAGGCACTGGACCTCCCAAGCTTGGAGAGCACAGTGGAGAGCCCCCCCTCCCGAATTCCCAGAAAGCATCTAGACTGGTAACCCAGTCTCCAGCTACAGCAGGACTTCCTAACCTGGCAGCTGCAACAGCATTGAGCTGACATCAGTCCTCCAGCATGAGACCAACCAGTGCCAAAACAGAGAGCAGAGAGCCCAGAAATCCCAATACCTGCCAATGTGACCTGCTTGAGAGTGAGTGTACCCTTGAGAATCTGCAAAGCCCCAGATCTATTCCCCTTCTAAAATAGAAGCCAGGCATCAGACCCCTCCCACCCACATACCCACTTTGGGAAACAGGGTCACTTGCGACATTGAAGCCCCTGCTCTGTGGGTGCAATTGAGGAGTTAAAGCAGTTAATGCGACCACCATTAGAGCCTGCTACATATACAGTGCAGAGGCCCCCCCCACACACTCAAGGGTTCAATATTATCTATCACTCTGTCCCTTGAGACACACTTCCACGCACACTTCCACAAATACACACAAACATACACACTATCGCACGCCTGTGCGTGTGTCTACACCTGCATTTGCCCCTTTTGCGCCTACGTACTTTTCTCCCACAGGTACAACTAGACCACCAATGCACACGCTGAGGACACGGGATCTCTCTCAGCTTCCTAAAGAACTCTCCAGATGCCAGAGAGATACAGTACCAGTCTGAACTGCAGACTACAAAAACAAACAGGGAAGGTTTCAGATAAGCCAATGGCCAGGGGTAGTGGAATAAACACATCCAAAATAAATCAGACATCATGACTTCACCAGCAACCCCCAAAATTGATGGATACTCCAAATCATCCGAAGCACAGGAAAATGACTTTAAAGCTGTGCATACCCAATTATTTGAGGCTCATAAAGAGGAAACAAACAATTCTCTCAGCACAATAACCATGCAAATTCAGACAAGTAAAGAGGAAGTTAACAAATCTATCAAAGATTTGGCCAGTCAATTGGAGGTAAAGAAATAGAAAATGGACAAAATTCTTAAAGAAACACAGGCAAACATAGCCAAACAAATAGAGGCACAAGTAGAGATAAAATTAGTGGCATACAGAGAGGAAATGAACAAAAAAAAGAGAGACAATCGTAGAGAGACAGGAATCCACATTCAAAAAGATGAAGGAAATGGTGCAAGGTATGAAAACAGAATTAGAATCAATAAAGAAAACACAAACTAAGAAAACCCTTGAGCTGGAGAACTTGGAGAAAAGATCAGGAACCACAACGGTAAGCATCACCAACAGAATACAAGAGATAGAAGAAAGAATCTCTGGAGCTGAAGATACACTCACAAAAATTGATACTTCTCTCAAAGAAAAATTAAAATCAGAAAAGTCCCAAACACAAAATATCCAAGAAATCAAGGACCCCATGAAAAGATAAAATCTAAGAATAATGGGAACTGATGAAAAAGAAGACTCCAGGCTCCAAGGTCCAGAAAATATTTTCAAGAAAATCATAGAAGAAAATTTTCCCAACTTAAAGAAAGAGATGTCCATAAATATACAAGAGGCCTACAGAACACCAAATAGACTAGACCAGAAAAGAAGGACAACATGGCACATCATAGTCAAAACACTAAATCTACAGAACAAAGAAAAGATATTAAAAGCAGCAAGGGAAAAAAGCCAAGTAACATATGAAGGTAGACCTATCAGAATGACACCGGACTTCACATCAGAAACTATGAAAGACAGAAGGACCTGGGCAGACTCTAAAAGACCACAGATACCAACCCCAGACTACTATACCCTGCAAATCTTTCATTCAATGTACATGGAGAAAACAAAATATTCCATGACAAAACTAAATGTATGCAATATCTACACAGCAAACCAACCCTACAGAAGATACTAGAAGGAAAACTCCAATCCAATGAAAACAACTTCACCCAAGAAAACATAACATACAGATAATATCCAAATGAAAATGAAAAGAAAACAAGCAATGAAACACAGTAAGACCACCGACTCCAATATAAAAGGAACTAACATTCACTGGTCACTATTATCTATCAACATCAATGGATTCAACTCTCCAATAGAAAGACACAGACTAACAGAATGGGTGCAGAAAAAGGATCCAGCATTCTGCTGCATCCAAGAAATGCATCTCTGCAACAAATATAAACACTAACTCAGAGTAAAAGTCTGGAAAAATGTCTTTCAAGCAAACAGACCCAGAAAACAAGCTGGGGTAGCTATCCTAATATCTAATAAAATAGATTTTCAATCAAAACTAATAAAAAAAGATAAGGAAGGACACTACATTCTCATCAAAGGAAAAATCCACCAAGAGGACATCACAATTCTGAACATCTATGCCCCAAATACAAGAGCACCTACATTCATAAACAAAACATTACTAAAACTTAAATCACACATCGATCCCAACACCTTGATAGTGGGAAACTTCAACATCCCACATTCACCAAGGGACAGATCATCTAGACAGAAGCCTAATAAGGAAATAAAGGCACTTAGAGAGGTCCTAAATCAAATGGACCTAATAGATTTCTACAGGACTTTCCACTCAAACTCAAAAGAGTGTACATTCTTTTCAGGACCTCATGGACCCTTCCCCAAATTAGAACATATATTTGATCACAAAGCAAGCCTCAACAGATACAAGAAGATTGAAATAATCCCCTCTATTCTATCTGACCACCATGCACTAAAGCTGGACCTCAAAAGCAATGGAATTAGAAAAAAGCCTACAAGCACATGAAAACTGAACAACTTGCTGCTTAATGATAGCTGGGTTAAGGAAGAAATAAAGAAAGAAAGTAAAGACTTCCTAGAATTCAATGAAAATGAAGGTACAACATACCCTAATTTATGGACACAATGAAAGCAGTGCTAAGAAGAAAATTCATAGCACTAAGTGCCTTCAAGAAGAAATTTGTGACATCTCATACAAGAAACTTAATGGCCCAAATGAAAGCCCTAGAGAAAAAAGAAGCAAATACTCCCAAAGACAGCTGGAAATAATCAAACTAAGGGCTGAAATCAATTAGTCAAAAATAAAACTATTCAAAGAATCAATAAAACCAAGAGCTGGTTCTTTGAGAAAATCAACAAGATATACAAACCCTCAGAAAAACTAACTAAAAGGCAGAGAGAAACTATCCAAATCAGCAAAATCAGAAATGAAGAGGGGGCATAACTACAGACAGTGAGAAAATCCAATCATTAGGTCTTACTACAAAAGCCTATATGCCACAAAACTTGAAAATCTAAAAGAAATGGACAATTTTCTAGACAGAGTCCATCTACCAAAATTAAGCCAAGATCAGGTAGAAAGACTGAATAGTCCTATATCCCCCAAGGAACTAGAAGCAGTCATCAACAGTCTCCCTTCCAAAAAAAGCCCTGGGCTAGATGGATTCAGTGCAGAATTCTTCCAGACCTTCAAAGAAGTGCTAACTCCAATTCTCACCAAACTATTCCACAAAACAGAAACAGAAGGAACATTACCAAACTCATTCTATGAAGCCACAGTCATCTTGATACCTAAACCACACAGGGTCCCAACAAAAAAAGAGAACTTCAGACCTATCTCTCTTATGAACATTGATGCAAAAATACTCAATAAAATACTTGCAGACCAAATCCAAAAACACATCAAAGATATCATCCACCATGACCAAGTAAGCTTCATCCCAGGCATGCAGGGATGGTTCAACATACGGAAATCCATCAATGTAATCCACCACATAAACAAAATGAAGGAGAAAAACCACATGATCATCTCTTTAGATGTGAAAAAAGCATTTGACAAAGTCCAACACCCATTCATGTTTAAAGACTTGGAGAGATCAGGGATAAAAGGCACATACCTAAACATAGTAAAGGCAATATACAGCAAGCCTGTAGCCAACATCAAACTCACTGGAGAGAAATTTAAATCAATCCCACTGAAATCAGGAACAAGACAAGGCTGCCCACTCTCTCCATATCTCTTCAACATAGTACTTGAAGTCCTAGCCAGAGCAATAAGACAACTAAAGGAGATCAAGGAGATACAAATTGGAAAGGAAGAGGTCAAAGTGTCACTATATGCAGATGATATGATAGTATACATGAGCGACCCCAAAAATTCAACAATAGAACTCCTTCAGCTGATAAACACCTTCAGCAAAGTGGCAGGATACAAAATCAACTCAAAAAAATCAGAAGCCCTCCTGTACACAAAAGACAAAAAGGCTGAGAAAGAAATTAGCGAAACAACACCCTTCACAATAGCCACTAATAAAATAAAGTACCTTGGTGTGACTCTAACCAAGCAAGTGAAAGACCTGTTTGAGAAAACTTCAAGTCTCTGAAGAAAGAAATTGAAGAAGATCTCAGAAGATGGAAAGATCTCCCGTGCTCATGGATTGGTAGGATTAACATTGTGAAAATGGCCATCCTGCCAAAGCAATCTACAGATTCAATGCAGTTCCCATCAAAATACCAACTCAATTCTTTACAGACATTGAAAAAAAGATTCTCAGCTTCATATGGGAAACAAAAAACCCAGAATCTCCGAAACAATCCTGTACAACAACAGATCATCTGGAGGTATCTCCATTCCCGATCTCAAGCTGTACTACAGGGCAACAGTAATAAAAACTGCATGGTATTGGCATAGAAACAGAAAGGAGGATCAATGGAACCGCATAGAAGACCCAGAAATAAACCCACACACCTATGAATACTCGGTATTTGACAAAGAAGCCAAATCCATTCAATGGAAAAAAGACAGTATATTCAACAAATGGTGCTGGTCCAACTGGATGTCTACATGCAGAAAAATAAAAATAGATCCATATTTATCACCCTGCACAAAACTAAAGTCAAAGTGGATCAAGGACCTCAACATAAAACCAGATACTCTAAATCAGTTGGAAAAAAAAGTGGGGAACAGCCTAAAACTCATTGGCACAGGAGACAACTTCCTGAACAGAACTCCAACAGCACAGGCTCTAAGAGCAACAATCAATAAATGGGACCTCATAAAACTGAAAAGCTTCTATAAAGCAAAAGACATAGTCATCAAAACAAAACGACTGCCCACAGATTGGGAAAGAATCTTCACCAACCCTTTATCTGACAGAGGGCTAATATCCAGTATATATAAAGAACTAAAGAAGCTGAAAAACAACAAACCAAGTAATCCAATTAAAAAATGGGGAACAGTGCTAAACAGAGAATTCTCAATAGAGGAATATCGAATGGCAGAGAAAGAATTAAAGAAATGCTCAACCTCATTAGCCATTAGGGAAATGCAAATCAAAACAACCCTGAGATTTCACCTTACACCCATCAGAATGTCCAAGATGAAAAACTCAAGGGACAACACATGCTGGAGAGGTTGTGGAGAAAGGGGAACCCTCCTTCATTGCTGGTGGGAATTTAAATGGGTACAACCAACTTGGAAGTCAATCTGGCACTGTCTCAGACAATTAGGAATAGTGCTTCCTCAAGACACAGCTATACTACTGCTAGGAAGAGAAAGGGAGGGAGGAAAGAAGGAAGGTTGAAATTGGGAAGGGATGAGAGAGAGGGCCACAGCCAGGATACAAAGTGAATAAATTGTAATTTTTAAAAAAAGACAATGACCCAGGCAATTTGTGTAAAAAAAAAAAAAAAAAAAAAAAAAAAAAGCATTTAACTAGGCGTTTGCTAACAGTTTCAGAGTGTGAATAACTAACCATCATGGGAGGAAACATGGTATCAGGAAGGCAAAATGATGCTAGAACAGTAGAGTGCTGAGAAAGAGAATGATACACCTGAGAATGGCATAGGCTGTTGAAACCTCACAAGCCCATACCTTTTCCAACAAGGCCACAAATCCAAATCTTTCCCAAACAATTCCACCAACTATGGACCAATCATTTAAATATATGAGTCTTTGATGACTGGCAGATGAGCCAGGCAGGGGCTTGCTGTTGGTGCCCTGGAACCACTTTTTTTTTCCTCATAACATATTGCCTGAGAGGGGTTCCAGCTGATTGTGTGGAGTCCTCATGCAGCTGACTCAAGGGTTTAGGAGAGGAAGCATTTGAAAGCTGGCTTGTCTTTAGAAATTGAAAATACACAAAAATTGACATTGGTCGGAGGGGCCAAGATGGCTGCACCGGGAGAACACCCTGTCTGAGAAGCAGGACAACACACTCCGTGCAGCGACCAGGAGACTGAACTCTGGGCCTTAAAACAACAGCGATCGATCGTGTTTCCCAGGTGAGGGGAGGCTCCCACGGCGTGGGAATCGGTCGGGTCCACTCTCGGCTACCCAGCCAGAACCCTGAAGAGAACCCGGCTAACGCGGGCTTTGGGTCTCTGGGCTGGTGCCGTAGGCCTGCTTGTCCTGATCACTTTCCCAGGCTGATTGGTGGGCACAAGGGTGCCTTAGGCTGGGAGTCCCAGTCGCAAAAAAAAAAAAAAAAAAAAACCCACGGGGAAGGAAAGTTGCCAGACTGGTCACAGGTCACACAGTCTTTCCCTGGAAGGTCTCTCCGACCACGGGTACCTGCCGCCATCACAATTGAGCTCCTGCCATGCACGGATTGCAGCTGTGCGGCTGTGCGCCCAGCTCAAAATCCCTACTCCCTCTTCAGAGGAGGCAGGAGGCGTCCAGCAGAATCTGCCACAGACCACATTGTCTGTACCCCAACCCGAGATCTGGGCTGAGAAAACCCAATCCTTTCCGGCACTCCCCCAAACACCGCCATCACCCTGCCGCGGCAGAGCAGAAGGATAAAGAAGCGCACAGCGGCTTCACAGTGCCGGAACTCCAGTGCTGCCGGGCGCTCCTAGCAAACAAACTACAGCTCGGGATCTGGGACTGTGGTCATTCTACACATCCTGAGATTATCCTGGGTCCAGCAAAATAAGGTCTAGCAGCAAGTTCTATCACCGGCGCCCCCCCCCCGACCCTTGGCAGAGAAACGCCCGCTCAGGGCTCAGGATCCGACTAAGAAGCCCCAACCCCTGCTGGCATTCCCCTGAGAACACCTCCATAAGCTTTCCCTAGCAGAGGAGAAGGACAGAGAGGCAGCCTGCCAAGGACACAGCACCCTCTCTCCAGCTCACCCAGCGGCCCCTAGCAGAGAAACCCAAGCTCTGGATCTGAGGACAGTCAACCCTACATGGTACTCTCTTGGGATCAGCAAACATAGATTCTACCGCTAGGCTGCTTCTGGCAGAGAGATCTGGGCCCGAGATCTGGGATTGAGTACACTCATCCTAACTCTTTCCCGCGCCAACCAGGGACCAGTCAACATAACCCCTCCTGGCAGAGGGAAAGGACAAAGAGGCAGCACACAGGAAAGGTGGACACCGAGTCCTGCGGCCACAGTGTCACAGAGCTGACTGTTAGCCTACCCGTGCACTTCCGCAGCAGGACCAAAACTGAGAGTAGTGAGCAAGGGGAACCCCTGTGCATTCCAACTGGCCCTGCAAGAGAGTGAGTGAGCATTCTAGGGAGAGATTGCCCCAGACCCAGGGCCTCTCCACAGAAGCAACCAGACAAGATCCCTGCCACCCACACTCCTAGTGTGGGCATCAGAGGGATTCTTGGGATAGCGACATTGAAGCCTCTGCCTTGCGGGTCCACCAGGGTAATCCAGGCAAACAATCCCTGGATCTCAGTCAGAACTGCGTAATAGTGGCTTGCGGGCCACTGCAATAGTCAGAGAATCCGCGCATGCACACTGCACCCGCTAAAAGCGCACGCGAATAGCGCCAGCATCACATTCCTTACTTAGGCAAAACTGAAAACACAGGGCACACTCCCAAAGCAGTGAACCTCTCTCATCTTCCTGAAAAAACAGTCCAGAAAACAGAAAGAGAGGATCATAGCCCAAACTACAATCTCGAGGAACAACCAGTGAGGATTATAAATAACCAGATGACTAGAGGCAGACGTAAGAACACTCCCAACAAAAATCAGGACATAATGACCTCACCAGCAACCCCACAAAACAATGGACACTTCAATTCACTAGATATACAAGAAAACGACCTCAAAACTATGTTTCTCCAGCTATTAGAGACTCATAAAGATGAAATGAACAAAGCCCTCAGAGAAATAACCAAAGAAATCGAGACGAACCAAGAGGAAACAAATCGTGCTCTCAGAGAAATGACCACGAAAATTGAGGCAAACAGAGAAGAAATGCACAAAGCTCTCAAAGAAATGTCCACACAAATGAAGGCAAATAAAGAAGAAATAAACAAAGCTCTCATAGAAATACAGGCAATTATACCAAAAGAAGTAGAGGCACAATTAGTGATACATAGAAAGGAAACGGACAAAAAAATAGAAGCTATCATTGAAATGGTGCAAGACATGAAAACAGAATTAGAATCAACAAAGAAAACACAAATAGAGAAAAACCAGGAGCTGGAGAACAAAGAGAAAAGATCAGGCACTACAAAGGTAAGCATCACCAACAGAATACAAGAGATGGAAGAAAGAATCTCAGAAGCTGAAGATACACTTGCGGAAATTGACACACGTCTCAAAGAAAAAATAAAATCAGAAAAGTTCCAAACACAAAACATCCAAGAAATCAAGGACAGCATGAAAAGACAAAACCTAAGAATAATAGGAGTAGAAGAAAAAGAAGACATCAGGCTCAAAGGTCCGGAAAATATTTTCAAGAAAATTATAGAAGAAAACTTTCCCAACTTAAAGAAGGAGATGGCCATAAACATACGAGAGGCCTACAGAACACCAAGTAGACTAGACCAGAAAAGAAATTCTTTACGTCACATCACAGTCAAAACACGGAACCTACAAAACAAAGAAAAAATTCTAAAAGCAGCAAGGGAAAAAGGCCAAGTAACATATGAAGGTAGACCTATCAGAATCACACCAGATTTCTCAGCAGAAACTATGAAAGCCAGAAGGGCCTGGACAGAAATCATACAGTCCTTAAGGGACCACAGATTCCAACCCAGACTACTATACCCAGCAAAACTTTCAATCAACATAGACGGAGAATTCAAGATATTCCAAGACAAAACCAAATTTAAACAATATCTACATAGTAACCCAGCTCTACAGAAGCTACTAGAAGGGAAACTCCAAACCAAAGAAAACAACTACATCGAAGGAAACAGAGGAAATAGATAACTACACACACACACAAAAAAAAAAAAAAGAAGACAAGCAATGAAACTCAGTGAAACTACCAACACCTCATCTAAAGTAAGTAACAATTGTTGGTCACTAGTTTCTATCAACATCAACGGACTCAACTCCCCAATTAAAAGACACAGACTAACAGAATGGTTGCGGGAACAGGATCCATCATTCTGTTGCATCCAAGAAACACAATTTTCTTGATAGATTCCATCTTCCAACATTAAGTCAAGATCAGGTAGAAAGACTGAACAGCCCTATATCCCCCAAGGAAATTGAAGCAATCATTCACAGTCTCCCCTCCAAAAAGAGCCCTGGGCCAGATGGTTTTAGCGCGGAATTCTACCAGACCTTCAAAGAAGTGCTCACACCAATTCTCCTCAAACTATTTCACAAAATAGAAACAGAAGGTACATGACCAAACTCATTCTATGAAGCGACAGTCACCCTGATACCTAAACCACACAAAGAACCAACAAAAAAAGAGAACTTCAGACCTATCTCTCTTATGAACATTGACGCAAAAATACTCAATAAAATACTTGCAAACCGAATACAAGAACACATCAAAGATATCATCCACCATGATCAATTAGGCTTCATCCCAGGCATGCAAGGATGGTTCAACATACGGAAATCCATCAATGCAATCCACCACATAAACAAACTGAAGGAGAAAAACCACATGATCATCTCCTTAGATGCTGGAAAAGCATTTGACAAAGTCCAACACCCATTCATGTTTAAAGTCTTGGAGAGATCAGGAATACAGGCACAAATCTAAACATAGTAAAGGCAATAAACAGCAAGCCTATAGCCACCATCCAACTCAATGGAGAGAAACTTAAATCAATCCAACTGAAATCAGGAACAAGACAAGGCTGCCCACTCTCTCCCTACCTCCATATCTCTTCAACATAGTACTTGAAGTCCTAGCCAGAGCAATAAGACAACTAAAGGAAATCAAGAGGATACAAATCGGAAAGGAAGAGGTCAAAGTGTCACTATTCGCAGATGATATGATAGTATACATGAGCGACCCCAAAAATTCAACCATAGAACTCCTTCAGCTGATAAACACCTTCAGCAAAGTGGCAGGATACAAAATCAACTCAAAAAAAATCAGAAGCCCTCCTCTATACCAAAGACAAAAGGGCCGAGAAAGAATTTAGGGAAACAACACCCTTCACAATAGCCACTAATAAAATAAAGTACCTTGGGGTGACTCTAACCAAGCAAGTGAAAGACCTGTTTGAGAAAAACTTCAAGTCTCTGAAGAAAGAAATTGAAGAAGATCTCAGAAGATGGAACGATCTCCCATGCTCATGGATTGGTAGGATTAACATTGTGAAAATGGCCATCCTGCCAAAAGCAATCTACAGATTCAATGCAATTCCCATCAAAATACCAACTCAATTCTTTTCAGAACTTGAAAAAAAAAGATTCTCAGCTTCATATGGACAAACAAAAAACCCAGAATCTCCAAAACAATCCTGTACAACAACAGATCATCTGGAGGTATCTCCATCCCTGATCTCAAGTTGTACTACAGAGCAATAGTAATAAAAACTGCATGGTATTGGCATAGAAACAGAAAGGAGGATCAATGGAACCGCATAGAAGACCCAGAAATAAACCTACACACCTATGAATACTTGATTTTTGACAAAGCAGCTAAAACCATTCAATGGAAAAAAGACAGCATCTTCAACAAATGGTGCTGGTCCAACTGGATGTCCACATGCAGAAAAATGAAAATAGATCTATATTTATCACCCTGCACAAAACTAAAGTCCAAGTGGATCAAAGACCTCAACATAAAACCAGATACTCTAAATCTGTTAGAAGAAAAAGTGGGGAAGAGCCTAGAACTCATTGGCACAGGAGACAACTTCCTGAACAGAACACCAACAGCACAGGCTCTAAGAGCAACAATCAATAAATGGGACCTCATGAAACTGAAAAGCTTCTGTAAAGCAAAGGACACTGTCATCAAAACAAAACAACTGCCTACAGATTGGGAAAGAATCTTCACTAACCCTTTATCTGACAGAGGACTAATATCGAGTATATACAAAGAACTAAAGAAGCTGAAAAGCAGCAAACCAAGTAATCCAATTAAAAAATGTGGAACAGAGCTAAACAGAGAATTCTCAACAGAGGAATATCAAATGGCAGAGAAACACTTAAAGAAATGCTCATCCTCATTAGCCATCAGGGAAATGCAAATCAAAATGACTGAGATATCACCTTATACCCATCAGAATGGCCAAGATGAAAAACTCAAGGGACAACGCATGTTGGAGAGGTTGTGGAGAAAGGGGAACCCTCCTCCACTGCTGGTGGGAATGTAAACTGATACAACCACTCTGGAAATCTATATGGCGCTTTCTAAAACAATTAGGAATAGTGCTTCCTCAAGACCCAGCTATACCACTGCTAGGTATATACCCAAAGTTTGCTCAAGTACACAAAAGGGATATTTGCTCAACCATGTTTATAGCAGCTTTATTTGTAATAGCCAGAACCTGGAAACAACCCAGATGTCCATCAACGGAGGAATGGGTACAGAAATTGTGGTATTTTTACACAATGGAATACTACTCAGCAATTAAAAAGGAGGAAATCATGAAATTTGCAGGCAAATGGTGGGATCTAGAAAAGATCATCCTGAGTGAAATATCCCAGAAGGAGAAAGACAAACACGGTATATACTCACTTATATAGACCTATAAGATATGATAAACATAATGAAACCTATACACCTAAAAAAGATAATCAAGAGAGCGGACATGGGGTAAGATTATCAATCCTCGTTTAGAAAGACAGATGGGATGCGCATTGAACATATGACAGGAGTCTACTGAGCGCATTTGAAAGACTCTAACTAGCAGTGTTTTCAAAGCAAAGACTCATGACCAAACCTTTGGCAGAGTACTGGGAATCATAAGAAAGAAGGGGAGTTAGTCTGATGAGAAAGGATAGGAGCTCCACAAGGACCAAATATATCTGGGCACAGGGTCTTTTCTGAGACTGACATGCAACCAAGGACCATGTATGAATGTAATCTAGAACTTCTGCTCAGATGTAGCCTGTGGTAGCTCAGTAACCAATTGGTTTCCCATAGTGAGGGGAACAAGGACTATTTCTAACAGGAACTCAATGACTGGCTCTTTGGCCTCCCAACCCCCCAAGGGAGGAGCAGTCCTGTTAGGCCACAGAGGAGAGCTTTGCAGCCAGTCCTGAAGATACCTGATAAAACAGGATCAGATGAATGGGGAGGAGGTCCCCCCATCAGTGGACTTGGCAAGGGGCATGGTGGAGATGAGGGAGGGAGGGAGATACTGGGAGGGAATGAGGGATCGGGACAC
Organism: Psammomys obesus; assembly: GCF_907164565.1. Classification (NCBI taxonomy): domain Eukaryota; kingdom Metazoa; phylum Chordata; class Mammalia; order Rodentia; family Muridae; genus Psammomys; species Psammomys obesus. The sequence continues at coordinate 459,757 of NW_026590305.1, forward strand.
GGCTAGGATACAGAGTTAATAAAATGTAACTGATAAGAAAAAATAAAAATAAAAAATAAAATGTTAAAATAAATAAATAAATGAATAATTAAATAAATAAATAAATAAATAAATATATGGGCTTATGCAGGCCAATCTCATTCAAACCACTACAGTCTATATTGAGACTTCAAAACCTTTATATAGTTATTTAATTGTACTCCTTGACTTATGTTACAATCACCTTTCATTTAACTCTGTGTTCCCATGAAAACATTGATTTAAGATTTCAATTTTATTTCTTTTCTGCTTATTTCAACTACAAGACCGTCCTTTTCATATTCTTCTAATGATTACAGTTTTACTTTAAATGTCCTAATTTTCAAAGTAACTGTTTAAAGACAACCAGTATTTATGTGATTTAAAGTACAAGTATATATGCCTGTAAGGAATAAGATAAAGTAAGGAAGAAGAGAAAGTAGAGTTTTGTGATCATATATTATTTTTAAGCCATTTGGGTACAAAGAAGAATCCCTGTTATCCAAACTTTGTGTAATAGTTTGGTGTTTATTTTTATATGTAAATTTTATCTGTCTTTTACTATGAGAAGTGAGTGGTATGAATGAAAAGATTTTTTTTGTAATTGGACAACATGGCAATATTATTATTTTTTCTGTACCAACCTTCCTAAGCCCTTTCATATTAATTGTTTCCTTTGTCTATTTCTGGATAGACTGCAATAAATTTCATCAGCTCTACTGTATTGTCCACATTTTTATCTTTTATGTCATGCATTTATAGTATACTTTTTTACATAAAATCATTTTATTTTATATAAGTACATGTGCATACTTTTTATTTCCACCTGTTCTAGGTATATTAAAATGGTTCACTAATTTTCGTTTATCTTAACATTTGTCTTTTATCTTTATAGGATTTAAAAGTACTTTCACTTGACCTTTAAAATTAGAATAAAATCTATTCTTTTGTCACTATAAAGTATTCTTCATTGCACTTTGTAACTTAAATAATATTTTAACTTTAAATATCACAATCTCAAAAATTATTGCCAGTACTGCAATATTTCTTCCCTTAATTTATTCACTCTTCCTCCCTTTCCCCTTTATGCCATAGTAGTAACTTAGAAATTTTACTGTATATTTCTGCATTGTAAGTATATTCAAAAATTTTTAAAGATTTTAATTGAAATAAAATTTTAACACTTTCTCCATAGCACCCCTGCTTCCAGCCTTTCCAAGCTACAATTCCTGAAACCTCTCATATGCCCCTACTCTCAAATTTTGAGTTAATAAACAATTTTTTCTTCCATATTGCAAATAAGGGATGCTATGAGATAGCATTTACAAACAAGGAAAAAATGGGTGAAATGTGAAAAATAGGATTTGCTCTAATCAGAGATATCTAATCAAGGTCTTTCATCCCATATAGCACACAGCTTTTGTATGACAGCTGCACTTGTGCGCTGTTTTTTCTTCAGCCCATGTACAATTCACAGCACGCAGCTACATTACCATTTGTAGAATCAATGTTTTTCTCTGATTTCAGAGGACTTTTTCCTCCCACAATGGAGACACAATTCAATATTTTAAACTACTACATGGTAGTAGACAACAAACACATAAGGCTATGAGTCTAAGGATGAATATCTGATTTCTTGGTAGGTGAGATATATTTGAATACATATTTATGCACATCACATTGGAAATCAGCCCCAGGCACAAGCAAGAGTAACCCAGGCATTAATGTAGGTTCTTAGGTTATTCTTTCTATTTTTCACTGTGCCTGTTCCATAACCTGTCACAACCACATGGTTGTAGGTCACATCACTTCACCAATCAGAAATATCCTCATTGAAGTCACCTTGAGACCTCTGCATCATTTATAGTGCTCATGAAATAGAGACAATTGAAATGTCCTTGAGAAGATAAGTGAAAAAATTATTGTATATGTAATTGATGGGAATTATAAAATAAGGGAACATGACATTTCCAGTAGCATAAATGTTATTCTAAATGAAACAAGAGAAAGAAAAATCCTGAAATAATATATGTGTAATCAAAAGGATATATAAAGATATAAAAGAGAGCAGTACTTACTAGATGGGTAGAAGGAGTGGAAATAATTGAAATCTGTAAAACAATGACTACCAAATTATAGTTATATAAAGGGAACAGGCCTAGAGATGAAGCAGAGTGAAAAGAACTAAATGTAGGAGGGTTTTGTTAAGTATTGATCTAGGCCAAGAGAGTAGACATCAGTGATGTTTTCTGACAAATGAATAAATAAATAGATTAAATAAATGATAGAAATATGGATAACAGAAAACTTAATTTGCTTTCTTGAATTAATCACCTGACCTTTTAGTTATTTAATTAACTAAATTTAAATATCTACAATAAATACAAAAATCAGAAAAAAATCTGTGTAGAATATGAAGAGTGATGAAATATAAAGTGGTATTCTCAAAGTACATTAAATATTTATGTGGATGTGCCCTTTTTATAGTTTGTTATATTCGGTTAGTTGGTTATTACAATTTGTTCACTTTCTATCCTGGCTGTAGCCACCTCCACTTCCTCCCAGTCCCACCCACCCTTCCTCTTCTCCCCCTATGCCACTTCCATAGTCCACTGGTAGGGGAGGACATTCTCCCCTTCTATCTGACCCTAGCCTATCAAGTCTCATCAGGGCTGGCTGCATCATCTTCTTCAGTGGCCTGGCAAGGCTGCAGCCCCCAGGGGGATGTGAGCAAAGAGCCAGCCATTGAGTTCATGTCAGAGACAGCTCCTGTTCCCATTACTAGGGAACCTACTTGGACACTGAGCTGTCATGGGCTACATCTTTGCAAAGGTTCTAGGTTATCTCCGTGCATGGTCCTGGATTGGAGTATCAGTCTCAGAAAAGACCCCTGGTCTTTGGTTCTGTTGTTCTCCTCATGTAGCTCCTGTCCCTTCCAGGTCTTTCTGTCTTCCCCTTCTTTCATAAGATTCCCTGCACTTTGCCAAAGTTTGGCTTTGAGTCACAGAGGACCTCTGAAAGACTATACCCAGCAGGGTATCAAAGCAGATGCTGAGAATCATCTATATCTTTAAAAGTAACACAGGTATATTTTCCTCAGAGTGCTTTGACTCCACGTGCCTCAGAAGTAAACCAAGAACATCTCTCATTTATGTTTCATAATTAATATTACTTGTGTGCATTCATTTGTGCTATTCACACTAGGAAACAATGAGTTGAATACTTTGAATTGAATATGGATGTGACTATGATTTGGTATTACTTGAGATAGTGTAGGATTAAATTACTAATAAATATTAGGGTGTTGAGAGAAAATATCACACACAATATGAAAATATAACATCTGTTATACAAAGCAAGTTTATTTCTTTCTGCTTATCTTCTCTCTGTATGTTCATAGTATCAGGCTTGCAAGACCACTGTGGCAGTTGAACAAAGTCTGAGGCAAAAAGTTAATTTTCAGTTCAGTAGCATGAACACCAAAGAGGCTTCATCACCGTCTCCTTTTTCAGTAAAGGAAATAAAATTAACATGTGATAGTGTTGGAGGATATTTAATTCCATGTGAACAATGAGACTGAGAACTATAAATACTATATTTTGTTTGGTGTGCACCTTTAATTCAAGGACTTTCTGTTTATTGTAAACAGGAGATTATGTTGTGGCTCTGCCCTAGCACGCCTTTAATGCAGGAGCTTTCTGTGCACAGGATTTACTAGTTAACCAACCCTAAGTTAAGAGGTGGAGCAAGAAGCCAGCTGACAGGAATTAAATAGAAAGGAGGGGCATTGAGTTGAAGGGTATTTAAGACAGCATGGACAAGAAGAAGGAGCTTTAGCTCTTTGGTGCTTTAGCTTCCCTAGCTCTTGGGCTTTTAAGTGTTGGCTTTTTCCTCCTGGGCCATCAGCTGTCACATAATATACTACCATTGAAATGGTTATTCTGTTGAAATCTAAGCTATTGATAATTTGTGCTTGAATGTTCAAGTCAGGAATGATAGGCGCTAAGGTACTGCTACAGACCTTGATTGAAATTATGGCTTTCAATGTTTGGGTGGTTTTTCATTGAGTATCCTGCTGTGGTGGCTTTAACTTGTGGAGTATCTCTACCCAATCAAAGTACAAGTTATTTGTAAGTGGACTCTCTCCCATGAAAAGGAGAAAGAATGAGTCCACCTCTGTTCTCTTTGGGTATCAACTCTGAAGAGGGTGCAGAAAGACTTTAAAAGCCAGAATTAGTAGATATCTGCAGCAAAAGAATATTTGCCAGAAAGCTCTTAATTGTTAAATATGAGTGTGTAACATAAAGAAAGTTCAGGAACCAGGGAAATAAAAATAAAAGAGGGTAAAGAGAGAAGGAGTTCTAGAAAATATCATAATAGGACACAAGTACCAGCAAGGAAAACAACTGGAAAAATGGGAGGTAGTGCTAACTAGGAAGGTGGGAATGAAATCAAATACAGAGAAGACAGGAAGAGAGAATATAAAATTCCAAGTCGTTTCAGGACTGTTTGTTAAGAAGCATAGTGACTGGGTTGCATGTTAAACACTCTTCCAAATAGTTTTATACGTTTTCATTGACACCATCCTATCCAAAGGTACCTGCAATTCCTCATCCTAAAGGACAGTTGATTTTGAGAGTGTTCTGGATCTTGGCCATTCCCATAAGTATGTAGCAGCACATAACTCTTCCTTTGATTTGAATTTCCCTGACAGCATATTAATATATTAACTTCTCATGTGATTATTTGTTATGTGTACGTCTTTTTAAAATTTTTTTACATTAATTACAGTTTATTTACTTTGTGCTCCAGCTGTAGCTCTGTCCCTAATTCCCTCCCAATCCCACTCTCCCTCCCTCATCTCCTCCCTGCCCCTCTCTAAGTCCACTGATAGGGGAGGTCCTCCTCCCCTTCCATCTGACCCTAGCTTATCAGGTCTCATCAGGACTGGCTGCAATGTCCTCCTCTGTATCCTAGCTAGGCTGCTCCTCCCACAGAGGGTGGAGAGGTCAAAGAGTCAGCCACTGAGTTCATGTCAGAGACAGTCCCTATTCTCCTTACTAGGGCACCAACTTGGATACTGAGCTGCCATGGGCTACATCTGAGCTGGGGTTCTAGGTTATATCCATACATGGTCCTTGGTTGGAGTATCAGTCTCAGAAAAGACCCCTGTACCCAGATATATTTGGTCCTTGTGGAGCTCCTGTCCTCTCCAGGTCTTACTAACTCCTCCTTCTTTCATAAGATTCCCTGCACTCTGCCCAAAGTTTGGTTATGAGTCTCAGCATCTGCTTTGATCCTTACTAGAACATCTATTAAAGTCTTCGGGCCATTTGTTGTTGGTATTGTCAGAACCCACAAATTAATTTTTAAATCTTTAGTTTTTATCTTAAACCTCAAAATATTTTTGAAAATATTGTTTTTTCATACTTTTATACATATATAATGTGATATTTCATGACCTCATTATCATTTATTTTCCCCTGATCCCCACCAACTGTCTTGTTCTTGCCAACATGTCTCCCTCCTACTTTCATATCTTTTTGGTTTTGTGTCTCATATATTTGTTTTTTCTATTTTTCTTTATTGAAAATATATTTTTTCATGTAATATATTCTGATTATGATTTATCCTCCAACATTCCCTCCCATCCAAATCCACACTCTTTTCTCCTATTAGGAAACAAACAGGCATTTAAAAATAACAATAAACATAAATGAGATAAAGCATAAACAAACAAACTGGAATAGGACAAAACAAACAGAAGAAAATTATTCAAAGAAAGAACATAAGAAACACCAAGGAACACATATAGACATAGAGACACACAAGCTTGTATACACAAGAATTACATAAAAACACAAATACAGAAGTCACACTACATAGGCAAAGGACTTGTAAGGTAAAGTTAATTAATCAAATGCCCTAAAAAAACTATGAGACAAAGAATTTCCAAAGGTGCCACTTAGTTAATTTTCTATTTCCCATCTACTGCTGGACATGGGTCCTGCCCTTAAGAGTTGTTTGTATCCCTAGTGAGACTCCATTGAAAACTAAGTTTTATTCAGTGATCAGCCAGAAATAGCTTATCGGCTAGGGATGGAGGCTTTTGTCCATTTCTCTCAGTGCTGGGTCCGCAACTGGTGCAGGCCCTCTGCATGTTACCTCAGTCTCTGTGAGTTCATATGTGTGTGTCGGTTCTGCTGTGTTTAGAAGGCCTTGTTTTCTTGGTGTTCTCCATCCATATGGCTATTACAATATTTCTACCTTCTATTTTTCAGGTTTTTCTGAGACCTGAACGGAGGGATTGGTAAAGACACTCCATTTAAGGTAGTATACTCTGAACTCTCTTGCTCTATGCACATTGTCCAGTTGTTGCTCTCTTGAGGAAGGAAGCTTTTCTGATGATGGCTGAGCAAGGCAATGATCTACAAGTAGATTATATCTATTTATTTTGAATAGAGCAGCAGCTAACATGGTTTAGAAAATGTCTCTCTAGTAGGATGAAGTGCCCCATAGTTATATACCTAAAAGTATATAGCTGAAAATGTGTGTGTGTGTGTGTGTGTGTGTGTGTGTATGTACAGATTACTGAGGAACTGCCACACTAATTTCCATAGTACCTATATAAGTTGGCAGTCTCACCAGCAATGGATGAATGGTTCCCTTTCTCTACCTCCTCACCAACATTTATTAATTATACTATTCCTCACTTTCTCTTTTATCAGATTTAGTGTGTTTAGACTTTATTGAGTTTTTGATCCATTTTGAGCTAAGTTTTGTGCAAATGATAAGTACGGGTCTATTTGTATTCTTCTACATGAAGACATTCAGTTTTGGCAGCACCATTTGGTAAAGATTCTGTCTTTTTCCCAATATGTATCTCTGGCTTCTTTATCAAAAATCAGGTGTTTATAATTGTGCCGATTTATGTATGGGTCTTCAGTTCTATTCTATTGATCAACATGTTTGTTTTTGCACCAATAACATGCTGTTTTCATTACGACAGCTTTGTAGTATAACTTGAGTTTAGGGATGGTGAAACATCCAGCAGCTCTTTTATACGTCAGGATAGTTTTAGCTATCCTGGATTTTTTTTCCATATGGAGATGAAGGTTTTCCTTTCAAAATCTGTGAAAAATTATTTTGGAATGTTGATGGAGATTGTGTTGAATCTTGAAGTTTGCTTTTGGTAGGATGGCCATTTTTACTGTATTTATCCTACCAAATATGAGCATGGGAGACTTTTCCCTCAACTGATATATAATTAGATTTGCTTTTATGAGCATGGGTGAAGTGCTATTTACTTGAGTAAGGTCAATTTATCACTGGATACACCACTGACGATAGGCCCAGTTTTTATTCAGATTGTCTTGCTATTGTAAAATTATTTTTCATAAATCAGAAAACTATCCTGCATATGAACCTTTTTCAAATATTATTTTTTCTTTATGACTTGTCTTTTTATTGTGTTGAGATTTCTTTATTCAGAGCAGAAGTCTTTCATTTTAATAATGTGCAGCACATCACTTTTTTTCCATCTGGAATTGTGCCATTATTGTTATAAAGAAAGTAACTTCCATATCCAAGGTCATCAAGATTTTCCCCTTGGAACTTCTCAGGAAATTCCTAGGTTTGTATTTTTATATGTAGGTCTTTGATCCATTTTTAAGGATAAGAAGAAGACCTTAATTTTTAAAAGGAATGCTCAAATATATCTCCATATGATAAATATGAGTTTCTTATATTTACGTAAGAATATTGTCAAGATCCTGGAGATAAAATGCAGAGCTTCCCTCCCTGACTGAATCCCTGGAACTTTCATTTCATATATGTTTGGTCAGATCTTTCCTTGTGTTTTCTTGTCTGGTTTTCCATGTTTAAGTGTAACCATTTGCTTTTTTATTTCAGTAGAATACACATTTTATTTATTAAGAAAAATTGATGAATTCCAATATCTTTTTCTGTGTTACTGAAATTGGAAGTTAAATATTTTAAAACAACAATTCCCACTATTATCTAAAATCAATCAAATTGAAGTATCTTGCAGGCAGAGTTCAGCTAATTCATTACACCTTCCTTGGTTTCCACAAGGCTGATCAGTATCACTTATACCTTCATTTGAATCTGTGACATGACATAAATCTAGTAATACGAGAGTAGAAAAAGCTAAGAAAGATAATCATTGCAACTTTGGAGTCTTTAACATGGAGTATAACTACTATAATAACCTACTATAATATTTTTGTCAGAAATTATTTCACAGATACACTACTCTTTTAGCATCTACATTCTTAATTAAACTATTGTTGGCTGGTGCTAAGAAGAGAGCACATGGTTTTTCAAATGTTCTACAGAAAGTAGTCCCTAAGCTATATCTCATCTCTATACATTTGAATTTTAAAGCAGATATTGGAAATATGAAATATGATAGAACCTGGAATAATGCAAATGAGAAAAATTGATTTAGCATTGTATATGGCATCAATAGAAATGGAAGATGAATTAAGTCCCAATGGCCTAGAGAAAATAAAAGCAGTAAGAGTCACACTTAAGGAGAAATTTTCATTGAGAAGAAATTTTGAAAATATCTTTATTTGAAACATATGGGCAGAGTTATTCTCACTCAACTCAACTTTAGTTACAAATGCTTTTAAAGAAATTATCAATAGTACATTCCTCATGGACAGTGAGAGAAAACCTGATTTTTAAACTTTTAGGGCTCAAACATCAGTACTCTTGGAAAGTTCTGAATAATTTCAAGACAATAACAGCAGGACATATATTTTTTTATAAAATGTCAGGGGTCTAATTATAAGGCCATATGTGGCTCTTTTAGCAAATTATGACAGATAACACTGGCACAGCATGAAGTCTGGCTATGGGAAAAACCTGTCCTACCTTGCTTCAGGAACCTGAGTGCGCTGTTTTATCACAAATGTCTTGAGTCACTATAGTAAGTGTTGACAGTCATAATTTTTGAATAAATATTTTACTGGTCATCTAGACTTAAGATTTTGATATAGTCGATAGTTTATTCTTTAATAGTCTAATTAAATAGATATTTAATTCCTTAAAATTATATGATCTTAAATTATGAGAAAGAAAAAAATATCTAGTTAGTACCCTGGAGCACTTCCAATTATTATAATATTATGATTTGGAAAAGAGAGATAAGAATCATAATGACAAATCACAATGAATTGTTTTTAGATCAACTACAAAACATGCATAAATTTATCCTCATCAGCAAGACCTGCTAACTTGAGATCCTTATTTTGTTTTGTTTTGATTTAATGTAAGGTTGCCAAATGTAAGATTAATTAGTAGGATATGCCTGATTAAAGTCTACTTTCTGCCAACAAACTTTTAGGAGTAGCTGAGCCAAAGAGAAAAATTTCCAAAATTGCTAAGTATAAAATCTTCTTGAAGACATACTGATAACAGACTTCTTTCAAAGGAATTGGAGCCATATTTGCAACAATAATGATGGAAATCAGTAGCGAGATTCTGCTAAAAATTAGAATTGCAAGGAATGTGGTTGTCCAAAGCCTAGGCACCTTGGTACATCCATTATGGAATTTTTAAATTAACTTTAGTGAAACTTACTAAAGGAAAGTAGGAAAGTCTTACAACATATGATTAAAATGTGTTGTTTACTTCGAAACACCTCAGCAATAAGTGATTAAAATATAAGTCTTGTTGAACTGTCAAACATTGAAATCCAGACTAAGCTGGACATGATGGCATATCCTACAATCTGGGAACGTGGGTGGCAGAGAAAAGAAGATTGCAAGTTTGAGTCTACCCTGAACTACATAAAATGAGTACCATTGAACTAGGACTCCATATTGGGAGTCAGAAAATAGATGCTAAACAAATGAAATATTGTTGTATCATTTTCCTGTTTTGCTTAGGTGAAGAGCGATTAATAAATGAGATTGTCAATTATCAAGCTCATTAAACACCAATATTTTATACCTATGTGAAGTTAAGGATATTATTTCCATAGCACAAAACACACAATAACACAAATAAAATTTATTATATATAAATGGAATTCCATATAATCCATTTATATTATATATAAATGAAACTATATGTAAATGGAATATATAATATAATGTTCCATTATGTTATATATAATGCAATTATGTTGAAAACTCACAGGCAGTTACAATTTTTACATACTTCTTTTTATTTTGTGGCATGATTTAATTTTGGATTGATTCCCATTGAACAAGGAATAGATGTAAAAAAGATATCACATAATCTCTAAGACAATTACTGCGACTTGAAGATCTCTATTGTATCTAGTAACAACAAATCACATATATGCTAATAATACACTGAAACAGGTTTTTGAAACTTACTTTTAGTTCAAGATCTCATTTTTTTATTAAGCTATTTATTTACTTTACATTCAGATATCCTGATTGAAGATTCCCCTCCCTCTTCTCCTCCTAGTTCCTCCCTCTCACCTCAGCTTCCCCTCCCCTCCACCCCTCCTCCCTTTCTCCTCAGAAAAGGGGAAGCCTTCTGTGGATATCAACTAGCCATGGCATATCAAGTTGCAGTTAAGATTAGCAGTAAAGTTAGGCACACCTTCTATTGAGGCTAGACAAGGCAGCCCAATTAGGGGGGAAAGATCCAAAGGTAGGCAATGTAGTCAGAGACTGCCCCTGCTCCATTTTTAGGAGTCTCACATGAATGGCTAGGATAAAAAACTCAAGCACAGCCTATGTTGGTCATTAAAAACAATGACATCATGAAATTTGCAGACAAATAGATGGAAGTGAAAAAAAAATCATCCTTAGTGAGGTAACCTAGACCCAGAAAGACAAACATGGTATGTACTTACTTACAAGTGGATATTAGTTATAAAGTAGAGTATAACCATGTTGCTAACCAAAGATCCCAAAAGGCTAAGTAACAAGGAGGACCCAGAGGGCATACCTGAATCTCTTTGAGAAGGAAAAATAGATTAGATATCATTGGTGGATGCAAGAAGGGGCCTGGGTGGAGGAGTGGGTGGGGATGGGAACAGGAGAGATGAGGTGGCAGGAAGGATAGACGGAGAGATTACTGGGAGAGACAACTGGATTAGGGGGAGCATCTCTGTTATGAGCTAAAACCCAAGGACAATGGAAACACCCAGGAATCTGAGGTGACCCTATGTAAGACTCCTAGCAATGACGGATATAGAACCTGAATTGTCCATTTCCTGTAACCAGGCAAGACTTCCAGTGGAGGAATTGGGACATCAACCCAGCCACAAAACTTTAAATCTTCTACTTTTAATGACCCACACTTATATGTGACTATTGTTTTATATTTCCTCAGTCTTATTTCTTAAAAATAATCTTTAAGTATTATCCTAAATACAATACAAACTAAATTTTGCTTAAATTATAGGTATGAATCTCAAAAAAAATCGTTAGAAAATAAGATTATGCCATGCACAAAACCCTAACACTAATCTCAAACACTAAAATATAAATGAATAACTGAAAGTAAATTTTCATTCAGCAATGACACTCAGACATGTATCCAGGAAATAGAAGGGACACTAGTAAAAGCATAAACACTTGAATTTTTGGTTATATAACGGCAAATTCTGGATAGTTAACACCAAAACCAACTTTCTATATGAAATCAATACAAATGAAAATTTATATTTTATTATGTTTAACATTTTCTATTTAAAATTATGATTATAATTTGATGTTGCCGATAGCTGCACCCATTCATTGTTATTGCAGTGTACTAATCTACTTTGTAAAATTTTATTTTCCTACTGATGAACGTTTTATAAGCAAGTAAGTATAAATGAAAATAAAGCATGTTTACTTCGTAACACCTCTCATAAGACAGATTCAATCATGATCAGTCTTTGGGAAATCCATAAGATTGATTTCTAAAATATTTCTATTTTAATGAGTGAAATAATATTAAACAAAGATCACTTTATAGTACTTTATAAAGATTTAATTTTTATTTTATAATCCTTGTAACCTGTTCATATGGTATCTTTTATATATCTAATAATCTTCAGTTCAAATAATAAGAATTTATACTATAATATTATGCTAATATAAAAGTCTACTGTGGATTTTAGTCAAAGCCTCAATATTTTGAGACTATAAACAAGCTCATTTATATGTGTCAATTTAAAAATATTTGACATTGAATTTTAGTTGATTTAAAATAATTTCATCAAACATTTACCTAAAAACAAAATGAGGTCCATTATATTTGGTGTGATTCATTTCTTCCCAGTTTAATTTACAGTATGACATAACTTTATGAGCTTCTAAGCTGATTCAGAGAGACCTCAAATCCATTTCTTTGGTTTTTGAGACTCAAACTGGCTTAAAATGACAACCACTTCTCCACCAGGTTTGGAGATTCTTCCAAAACATTTGCATGACTCATGAAGCAGTCCATTTTAATGCCTCTTGTTTGCTTAAAAATATACCACACCTGAGCCACAGTCTGAGTAGATGGATAACAGTTCCACAGAAATTCCTCCACATATGTATTTATTGCATCATTATTCATAAGTCAAGCTACAAGAACAGCTTATGTGCCAATCAAGAGATAAATCTATATAAAATGTAACATAGATACACAATGGAATTATATTTGGTCATATTGACAGAAAGATAAATAGCATGTTTCCTCTCGTTTGTGAATGCTAGATTATATATAGATTCATTAAACCATTTATAGTAATATGGCATAAAAACTAAAGGCAGACTCTGGGAAGAAAAAAGCTGGAGATTTGACTAGGAAAGCAGGAGAGTACAGGAATGAATATGATCAGAGCATGCAACATACATGAAAATATAGTCTTCAGGGAATATATATAACAATAAAAAAATAAGTCTTCCATAAGTCTGATTTGTCTAATTTTTTGACAATATTCAAACCAATTATAAAACTGCATATTTTGTTCACCATTATCAAAAGATTAGCCATTGAGAGACTGACATTGTCATAATCCCTCATTTCAGTAGTCTGTGTCATTCAAATGGAAATTCTCACATTCTTCCTTTTTATACTTTCCCCTTGGCAGCTTGGAATCTCATCCCAATGAAATCAGTTTCTATCCATCTTGGTTTATACTGTGATAATGACCTGCATAAACTTTTTAAAACTCTGATACTCCAACCATGGACCATTCATGAAGATAACCTAGAACCCCTGCACTGATATAGCTAGCCCATGACAGTTTAGTGTCCAAGTGGGTTCCCTAGTAATGGGCACAGGGACTGTCTCTGACATAAACTGATTGACCTGCTCTTTGATCACCTCCCGCAGGGAGTGCAGACTTACCAGGCCACAGAGGAAGACAATGCAGCCACTCCTGATGAGACCTGATAGACTAGGATCAGATGGAAGGGGAGGAGGACTCCCCCCATCAGTGGACTGGGGGAGGGGCACGCGTGGAGAAGAGGGAGGGAGGGTGGGATTGGGAGGGTAAGAGGGAAGGAGCTACAGGTGGGATAAAAAGGGAATACAATGTAATTAATAAAAATATAAACAAAATATTATAATTAAAAAAACTCATTTTAGCTTCTTCTTAATAAAAATCACCACAAGAAGACTGGCAGAGTAAATTAACTTGGGCCCATAGGGGTTCACAGAGACTGAACTGTTAACCTGGGCCCCTAGGGGTTTACAGAGACTGAACCACCAACCAAAGAGCATACATGGGCCAGACCTAGGCCTCCTACACATATGTAGCAGATGTGCAGTTTGGTCATCTTGTGGGATTCCTAACAATTGAAGTGGGGGAGATGTTTCAGGTGTTGCCTACTTTTGGATCCCTTTTCCTTAGCTGGGACGCTTTGTCTGGCCTTAGTGGGGGAGGCTGCACTAGTCCTGTTGTGACTTGCTGTACTAGGGTGCATTGGTACTCATGGGGGGCCTCCTACACTCCAATTGTTAGGGGACCCACTTGATGATCAAACTGCACATCTACTAAATTTGTGTAGGGGCCTTGGTTGGTGGTTCAGTCTTTGTGAGTCCCTATAGGTCCAGGATAGTTTAGTCTGCAGGTTTTCTTGTGCTGTCCTTGACTTCTCTGGCTCCCTCAATCATTTCTTCCAACTTTTCCACAAGAGTCCCTGAGGCCACCTCCTGTAGCCAGGCAGGACTCCCAGTGAAGGAAGGGTGACACCAACCTACCTACAAATCCTTTGAACCAAAATTTGTACCAATTACAAGATATGCAGGGATAAAGATGGAACAGAGTTTGAAGTAAGGGCCAACCAATGACTGGTCCAACGTGAGATCCACCCCCTGGGAGAGAACCAACCCTTGACACTGTTAATGATACTCTGTTATGCTTGCTGACAGGAGCCTAACATAACTGTCTTCTGAGAGGCTTCATTAAGCAGTTGATGGAAACAGGTGCAGAAACCCACAGCCAAACAATAGGTATACAATCTTACTTAAGGTTTCTATTGTTATGGTGAAACACTATGACCAAAGAAACTTGAGAAGAAAGGTTTAGTTGGCTTATATATCACAGCCCATTGAAAGAAGCTAAGGCAGGAACTCAAACAAGGAAGGAACCTAGAGGCAAAAGCTGATGAGCAGATCATGGAGGAGTGTTGTTTATTGGCATGCACCTCATGGCTTGCTCAGCTTCTTTCCTACAGAACATGGAATCGCTAGCCCAGGGATGGTCCCACCCACGATGGCCTGGGCATTCCCACATTAATCACTAATTAAGAAAATGCCTTACAGATTTACCTACAGCCCAATTTGTTCTTTTTTTTCTCTTTTCTTTTTATTTATAACAATTTATTCACTTTGTATCCTGGCTGTACCTCTTCCCTCATCATCTCCTCCCATTCCCACCTTCCCCTCCTCTTCTCCTCCATGTCCTTCCCCTGGTCCACTGATAGGGGAGGTGCTCCTACTATCTGACTCTAGCCTATCAGGTTTTATCAAATTTATTTCCTTGTTTCTCATTGTTACTGTATGTATATATTGGGTCCTCATGGGAACTCCTCTTGAATATCCTGTATCATGGAGATCCTTTGGCTTTGGATCTGCAGAACTGGCCTATTTACACACTTCAGCAGTTCATAGATGGTGTATGCTGGGTCACTATCTGGCAGGTGGAGCTGAGAAGAGGGTGGCCAGTCCAGCTGCATGCCCTCCATGGCTGAGCGGGATGATGAATGTCTATGGCCCGGACCTCCCCGGATGCCCCAGGGAATAAAACACCACCGAGCCGTGAGATCTGTTGAAGCAGGAATTTGGTTTATTGAATAAAATGGTCCTTTTTATAGGTTTGGGCCAGGAGGCAGGATTAAGGAAGTGAGGTAAGATGACGTAGAGGGCAAGGTTAGGTAGCGCAAGGAGAGGTGGGCCAGTGACAAAACTCCACGTAACAGTTACCAGGCAGGGTTGATTTTAAGGTGGATATACTGAATCACTTTTGCCCGGAAGTGGTGCCTCTTAAATTGGAAGCTAAAGATGGGTCTCCAAACTCGAGCCAGGCTCAGGTAGATGCAGCAGGCCTTATCAGGCCCAACAGGTGTAGATTTTGTGTTGGACCAACTCAAAGCCATGGATTAAAGCCTGGGTGGTATCTGAGCTGGTCAGCCTGGCAGTGTTCCAACAAAGGCAAGCTCTCCAGCAGTGACTTGGCTAGCTCACCCAAGCCAAAGCCAGTAAGGGGCAGGGACAGCTCTCCTGCTTTCATGTTCTCAGGCCTTGCTCACCTATGCCTTTGCCACCAGAACCAGTTCTACTGTGCTTCCCAGGAGAGGAGCAGGATCTGCTCTCCTGAATGCTGCAACTAGTGAGGGACAGGGACAGCTCTCTTGCTCTCATAACTGGAGGCCAGGTCTCCTGCCTGTGGTAGGTGGCAAGGGGCAGAGGGGGAGGAAAGGGTCCCTCTCTCACACCCATGCCAACTCATGACAAACAAGTGTCAGGCTAGTTCTCTTGTGCTCACAACCTCAGGCCAGCTCACCTGCAAATCCTGCAACCAGGGCCAGCTCCACTGTGCTTCTTGGGAAAGGTGCATGGCCTGCTTTCCTGCTTTCCTGCCTTCAGGGCCAGCTCTCCCACGATGCTCAGGCAAGGTATAGGACAACTCTGCATTACCCTCAGACATACACATGGCCCCAGGTATCAGCCCAGATCATGGAAATCTACCTGGTTTTTACAAACTCCCATTGCTACAAGACCACAAACCTTGATAAGGCCCTTGGTAGCAGCATGGGCCAGGGCCTCATCATGGCCTTAGGTGGCATTACCAGCTACTCACATTAGGCTGTTCCTCACTACCTTCAAGTCTGCAGTTCTGCTTCTCTTTATTTGCACACAACCTTCTGCTTCTCTTAATTCCATCTCTCCACCCACCACTTACTTGCTCATCTTAGTGGTACCCAGGGCCTCTGCATGTATGGGGTCACTTCAGGATTACTATGCCCTGTCTGTGCTTGCTCTGCCCACTCAGTCCACATGATGCATTTCCTTAGCTACTTTTACAATTCAGGATTATTAACTTATAATTTTTAATTAATTTATTTTTATTAATTACATTTTATTCACTTTGTATCCCAGCTGTAGCCCCCTCTCTTGTCTCCTCCCAATCTCACTCTCCATCTCTCATCTCCTCCCATGTCCCTCCCCAAGTCCAGTGATAGGGGAGGTCCTCTCTCCTTCATTCTGACCCTAGCCTATCAGATCGCATCAGGACTGGCTGCATTGTGTAAGTTATAATTTTAACATATAAAAATTGAGGATCAGCTTCTATCTGACCCTGGCCTATCAGGTCCCACGAAGACTGACTGCATCATCTTCCTCTGTGGCCTGGCAAGGCTGCCTCACCCAGGGGGAGGTGATCAAAGAGCCAGCCACTGAGTGAGTTCATGTCAGAGAGAGCCCCTGCCCCCCTTACTAGGGAACCCACTTGGAAACTGAGCACTATGGGCTTCCTCTAAGCAGGAAGTCTAGGTCCTCTCCATGTAAGGTCCTTGGTTGGAGTATCAGTCTCTGCAGGTACCCCTGAGCCCAGGTATTTTTGGCTCTGTTGTTCTTGTGGAGTACCTGCCCCCTCCAGATCTTTCTATCTCCCTCTTCTTCCATAAGGTTTCTGATACTCTGCCCAAAGTTTGGCTATTGGTGGGTGGGACAGGGAGGAGATAAGGAAGGGGGCTGCAATGGGAATATAGAATGAATGAATTATAATAAATAAATAAAAGAAACTTTTGCCAAAACATACTGCTTATCCCTGACTCCAGGTGAAGGCCAGAGTGAAAACCTGTTTTTTGCTGAGAGTTCAATTACAAAGCAACCTGACAAACCAGCAGCTCTCCACAGTTGGTAAGTGATTAAGAGTAGGGCACTTGCTTCAGGAAAATGATACATTAGTGAACTTGCCACGAGTTAGAGATACAAAGAAAAAAAATGACAAGAAAAGTCCTCGAGATTTAGAAATATAGGAACTAGCCTCACAGCTGGTTTTATACCAGAACCTAAAGCAAGCAGATAAGATAGTAGAGAAACTTAACTTGTCAGGAATGCACTTGTCAAAAAGACTCCATGGGGTTCCACCAAACCTGGTATGAGCCCACCTTTCTATTGTGCACCCACTCAGCCCTCTCTTTTAACCCATTCCCATTTCTTTGTGTCAGCACTGAATACCTAGAAACACTGTCTACCTGGGACTCAGGTTTGTGATTCTCACTATCCTTCTGTCCTCCATTCTCATCCCCACACCTGTAACAACCACCTGCTTGCAGGTGCCTACCTTCTCACCTCAATTACATACACTGAATACTCCAACTCTTGGTAAAGATCAAAGGTCTCCATAATGCTTTCATCATTGTCTCTCTAGATTACTGGCTTACTTCTACCTATTTACAGAAGCTCCTCTTCCCACCACATACCATGGATGCCCAAGAGTCATTGATTCCTTGTATGGACAGGATCCCTTAGCTCTTTTCCAAAGCCCTTCTCATCCTCTTTTCCTAGTCCACATCTATTCCTTTCTGCCATCTGCTGAACTACAGAAGCATTTCCTACCAGGCAAGATAGAGTCCTCACACTTTCCTTAAATCCAGAGAGGGCAACAGAATCCAAGGAACTGAACGCACACCCAACACAAAAAGACCAGATACCAATACCTAGAATCACCTTAATCACTATAAGTCTAGTTGCCTAGACTGACACAATCACAAAATTACAAACATCAACAGCCAAGACACTTTGCCTCCCCCAGATCCCAATAATGTTACTACAGTGACCCCTGAAAAATACAGCTTGGCTAAAGTACAAGACAAAGACTTCAGAATAGCAACCTTGAATATGCTCAGCTGCCTTAATGTAGATATGAATAAGTTTCTTAATGAAGTCTGTGAAAACATATACAGTTAAATGAATAATAATAGAATATGGAATAAAAAGATTTAACAATATAATATAATCACTAAGAAAAACCTATATTAAGGAGTCCAAGATGGTGGTGACCAGGAAGCACCTTATCTGAGAGGCACAGGATTTGAAACTCTGAAGTTGTTGAGTGGAGGGGCAACTGAAGCCAGAACATCGACACTGAGGCTTCCTGGGTGAGAGGGGACAACCTGTGAGCTGGGACAGTTTGGATCCAGGTCACCCATGGATGTCTCCAGAGACTGAGAGTGGTGGATATTCAATCCCCTTTCATTTCCCCTTGCCCCAAGCATGGCCTCCCTGCTCAGCAGAGGTAGCATGCACTGGCTGCTGCCACAAGCAAGGGCCTCTGGGCTTGGTGACTGAGACAGCAGAGGTGGGTCTCCCAGATCTGCCTCTGCAGCAGGTGGCTGTACAGGCCACCTAGGTTGCCTCAGCAGCAGGCAACTAGCCTAAGCAGGAGCCTTCATGCTCAGTGACTGAGACAGCAGAGGCAGTGGCAGTTCAGACATCCCAGGTCTGTGGCTGTAGCAGGCAACGGCTAGTCCAAGCAGGAACCTCTGCACTCAGTGACTGAAATGGCAGAGGTGGATGCCCCAAGCAGGAGCCTCCATGCTCAGTGACTGAGACCACAGAGGCAGCAACCCCAAGTATGGAGTTCTCTGCCCAGCAGCCAAAGAGTGGACACCACTGAGATGACAGATCTCCTACATTCTCACATGCCCTTGTGGGCCCAAATCTGAGAGTGGAGAATGGGGGAACACCTGTACTTTCCTATAAGGCCTGCTAGAGGGTGAGTGCTCCTTCAAGTGAGTGCATCCAGAGCCACAGATCCAGGGTCCCTATACGCTGACAGCCAGATATCCACACCCCCACTGTGGGCAAAATAGGGATCTTTGGGACAACATTCTCAATATTGAAGCCCCTGTTTTGTGAGTCTACCAGTGGAGTCCAGGCAAAAAATGTCCTGTATCTCAGACAGATATGAATACAAGGAAGACAGCATGACAACCCTGTAGGCCACTGATGTATTCAGGGCACCTGTGCATGTACATTGCACCTACAAACAGCACCACTGTGTTACTGTGTTTAAGCTCCACCCTTTCAGGAATCTACAGGCTCTAGCACCCTGTCATTCAAGGCACACTTCCATGCACACTCCTATGCTCACACACATGTGCCTGAGACCTTCCTCCTTTAGGTACAGCTGAAACACCAATACCTGCTCTCAAAGCAGTGAACTTTTCTCATCTTCCTGAAGAATGTTCCAAAGACAGACAGATCCAGTCTGAAGTACAGACTCCAGGAACAAACAGCAAAGGTTACAGATAAGCAGATAGCTAGAGGTCAGCCTAAGAACACATTCAACAAAAATCAGGACATCATGGCTTCAACAGCAACCCCAAAATCAATAGATATTATAATTCATCAGAAACACAGGAAAAGGATTTCAAATCTATGCTTATCCAGTTATTAGAGGCACAAAAAGGGAAACAAACGAAGCTCTCAAATGCAGGCAAATACAAAAAAAAAAAAAAAAAGAGGCACATGTAAAGGGACAGGTAGAGGCATATGGAGAAGAAACGAAAAAAGCCCTCAAAGAAATGCAGGCAAATACAGGCAAATACAACCAAATATAGCAGAGGCACAAGCAGTGGCATAGAGAAAGTAGAGGAATAAGAGAATAGAGGCCATCATGGAAAGACAGGAATCCACATTCAAACAGAGGAAGGAAATGGCACAAGATATGAAAACAGAATTAGAATCAATAAAGAAAATACAAACAGAGAAAACTCTGGAGCTGCAGAACTTAGAGAAAAGATCGGGAACCACAAATGTAAGCATCACCAACAGAATACAAGAGATGGAAGAAAGAATCTTAGGCCCTGAAGATACAATTGCAGAAATTGATAATTCTCTAAAAGAAAAAGCAAAATTGGATAAGTTCCAATAGCAAAAGATCCAAGACATCAAAGACACCACAAAAAAGACAAAATCTAAGAATAATAGGAATAGATGAAAAAGAAGATTCCAGACTCCAAGGTCCAGGAAATGTTTTCAAGAAAATCATACAAGAAAATTTTCCCAACTTAAAGAAAGAGATGTCCATAAACACACAAGAGGCCTACAGAACACCAAATAGACCAAACCAGAAAAGAAACTCCTCACGTCACATCATAGTCAAAATACTAACTTTACAGAACAAAGAAAAAAAATATTAAAAGCAGCAAGGGAAAAAGGCCAAGTAACATATAACACACCAGGCTTCTCAACAGAAACTAGGAAAGCCAAAAGGGCCTGGACAGATGTCACACAGACTCTAAGAGACCGCAGATGCCAACCCAGACTACTATAGCCAGCAAAGCTTTCAATCAACATAGATGGAGAAAACAAAATATTCCATGACAAAACTAAAATTAAACAATATCTACATAGCAACCTGGCCCTACAGAAGAAACTAGAAGGAAAACTCCAATCCAACGAAATCAACAACACCCAAGAAAACACAGGATATAGATAACTTCATAGCAAAGAATTAAAAGAAAGCAAGCATAGAAACACAACAAAAGATACAACCTGCTTTGGTCATTATTATTTATCAACATCAACGGACTCAACTCTCCAATAAAAAGACACAGACTAACAGAATGGTTGCAGAAATAAAATCCAACATTCTGCTGCATCTAAGAAGCAGACGTCTGCAACAAAGATAAATATTACCTCATAGTAAAGGGATAGAAGAATGTTGCTCAAGCAAACCGACCCAGAAAACAAGCTGGAGAAGCTATGCTAATAACTAATAAAATATATTTTCAACAAAAATTAATAAAAAAAGATGAGGAAGGGCACTTCATTCTCATCAAAGGTAAAATCCACCAGGAGGATATTACAGTCCTAAACATCTATGTCTGAAATACAGCAGCCCCTTCATTTTTAAATGAAACATTATTAAGGCTTAAATCACACATCACTCCCAACACCTTAATAATGGCAGACTTGAACTCTCCACTCTCACCAAGGGACATATGATCTAGACAGAGGCTAAATAGGGAAATAATGGCACTTACAGAGGTCGAAAATCAAATGGACTTAATAGTTGTCTACAGAACTTTTCAACCAAACTCAAAAGAATTACCTTCTTTTCAGCACCTCATGGATCCCTCTTAAAAACTGACCATACAGTTGGTTACAAAGCAAGCCTCATAAAGATAGAAGAAGAGTGAAATAATCCCTTGTATCCTATGAGACAACCATGGCCAACAACTAGACCTCAACAACAACAGAAATAACAAAAATCCTAAATGCACATGTAAACTAAACAACTCTCTACTCAATGACAGCTTGGTCAGGGAAGAAATGAATAAAGAAAGTAGAGACTTCCTAAAATTCAATGAAAATGAAAGCACAACTTATCCAAACTTATGGAATACAATGAAAGAAGTCCTAAGAGGGAAGTTGATAGCACTAAGTGCCTTCAAGAAAAATTTGAAACATCTCATACAAGCAACTTAATGGTTCACCTGAAAGCTCTAGGAAAAAAAAAAAAGAAGCAAATACACACAGGAGGAGCAGACAGCTGGAAATAATCAAACTCAGGGCTGAAATCAATCAATTAGAAAAAAATAAGACAATTCAAAGAATTAATGAGACCATGAGCTGGTTCTTTGAGAAAATCAACAAGATAAACTCTAAGCCAAACTAACTAAAAGACAGAGAGAAATTACCCGAATCAGCAAAATCAGAAATGAAAAGCTGGACATAATGACAGACACTGAGGAAATCCAAGCGATCATTAGGTCTTATTTCAAAAGCCAATATGCCACAAAATTTGAAAATCTAATTGAAATGGACAATTTTCTTGATAGATTCCATTTAACAAAATTAAATAAAGCTCAGGTATATCGATTAAATAATCCTATATCACCAACAGAAATAGAAGCAGGCATCAAAAGTCTCTCTTCCAAAAAAAAAAAAAAAAAGGCCAGGGGCAGATGGTTTCATCACAGAATTCTACCAGACCATCAAAGAACAGCTAACTCCAATTGTCTTCAAACTATTCTGCAAAATAGAAACAGAAAGAACATTACCAAACTCATTCTGTGAAGCCACGGTCATCTTGATACCTAAACCACACAAAGACCCAACAGAAAAAAGAGAACTATAGACCTATCTCTCTCATGAACATTGATGCAAATATACTCAATAAAATACTTGTAAACTGAAACAAGGACCATATAAAAGATATCATCCACCATGATCAATAAGGCTTCATTCCAGGGGTGCAGGGGTAGTTTAATGTATGGAAATTCATCAATGTAAACATATAAACAACTGAAGCAGAAAAACCACTTGATCATCTCCTTAGATGCTGAAAAAGCACTTGACAAAATCCAACACCCATTCATGTTTAAAGTCTTGGAGAGATCAAGAATACAAGGGACATACGTAAACATAGTAAAGACAATGTACAGCAAGCCTACAGCTAACATCAAACTAAATGTAGAGAAACCTAAATCAAGCCCACTGAAGTCAGGGACAAGACAAGGCTGCCCATTCTCTCCGTATCTCTTTAACATAGTACTTGAAGTTTTAGCTAGAGCAATAAGACAACTAAAGGAGTTCAAGGGTATATAAATTAGAAAAGAAGAAGTCAAGGTATCACTATTTGCAGAAGATATGATAATATACATGAGTGACCCCCAAAATTCAACCAGAGAATTCCATCAGGTGATAAACACCTTCAGCAAAGTGGCTGGATACAAGCCAAGTAATCCACTTAAAAAATGGGGAACAGAGCTAAACAGAGAAATCTCAAAAGAGGAACATCGAATGGCAGAGAAACACTTAAAGAAATGCTCAACCTCATTAGCCATTAGGGAAATGCAAATCAAAACGACCCTGAGATTTCACCTTACACCCATCAGAATGGCCAAAATGAAAAACTCAAGTGATAGCACATGCTGGAGAGGTTGTGGAGAAAAGGGAACCCTCCTCCATTGCTGGTGGGAATGTAAACTGCTTCAACCACTCTGGAAGTCAATCTGGCACTTTCTCAGACAACTAGGAGTAGTGCTACCTCAAGACCCAGCTATACCACTCCTAGGTATATACCCAAAATTTGCTCAAGTACACAACAAGGACATTTGTTCAACCATGTTCGTAGCAGCTTTATTTGTAATAGCCAGAACTTGGAAACAACCCAGATGTCCATCAACGGAGGAATGGATACAGAAATTGTGGTATTTTTACACAATGGAATACTACTCAGCAATCAAAAAGGAGGAAATCATGAAATTTGCAGGCAAGTGGTGGGATCTAGAAAAGATCATTCTGAGTGAAGTATCCCAGAAGGAGAAAGACAAAGTTGGTATATACTCGCTTATATAGACCTACAAGACATGATAAACATAATGAAATCTACACACCTAAAGAAGATAATCAAGAAAGTGGACACAGGCGAAGGTGATCAATCCTCATTTAGAAAGACAAATGTGATGTGCATTGAACTTATGACAGGAGTCTACCACAAAAGGCATCTGAAAGACTCTACCTAGCAGTGTTTCAAAGCAAACACTAAGACTCATAACCAAACCCTCGGCAGAGTGCAGGGAATCATATGAAAGAAGGGAAGTTAGTATGATATGGAAAGGATAGGAGCTCTACAAGGACCAAATATATCTGGGCACAGGGTCTTCTCTGAGACTGACACTCAACCAAGGACCATCTATGGATATAACCTAGAACTTCTGCTCGGATGTGGCCTGTGGTAGCTCAGTAACCAAGTAGTTTTCCAAAGTAAGGGGAACACGGACTATTTCTAACAGGATCTCAAGGGCAGGCTGTTTGACACCCCCCCCCAGGGGAGGAGCAGTCTGTTAGGCCACAGAGGAGGACTTTGCAGCCAGCCCTGAAGATACCTGATAAAACAGGGTCAGATGAAAGGGGAGGAGGTCCTCCCCTATAAGTGGACTTGGAAAGGGGCAGGGAGGAGACCAGGGAGGGAGTGTGGGGTTGGGGAGGGAATGAGGGAGCGGGATACAGCTGGGACACAGAGTTAACAAAATGTAACTAAAAAGAAAAATAAAATAAAAAAAACAAAATAAAATAAAATAAAATGTAATTAAAAAAAACCAAAATTAACTCAAAAAAATCAGTAGTCCTTCTGTATACCAAAGACAAAAGGGCTGAGAAAGAAATTAGAGCTCTCTAATAACATAATAATCTCTAATAACATAAAGTACCTTGGTGTGACTCTAACCAAGAAAATGAAAGACCTGTTTGAAAAAAAACTTCAAGTCTCTGAAGAAAGAAATTAAAGATTTCAGAAGATGGAAAGATCTCCCGTGCTCATGGATCAGTAAGATTAACGTAGTGAAAATGGCCAAAAGCAATCTACATTTCAATGAAATTCCCATCAAAATACCATTCTTTAAAGACCTTGAAAGAATGAGACTTGATAAGCTATATGGCAGAGGAGGAGAACCTCCCCTTTCAGTGGACCAGGAGAAGAACATTGAAGGAAGAGGGAACGTGGGTGGAACTGGGAGGAGTTGAGCGAGGGGGCTTCAATCGGGATATAGAATGAATAAATTGGGAAAAAAATTAAAATTAAAAAAATTACCATACCAAAAAAAAAGACTTTGAAAGAAAATTTCTCAGAATCATATGGAAAAAAAAACAAAACAAAACAGAATTGCTAAAACAATCCTTACAAGTACAGATCATCTGGAGGTATCTCCATCCTTGATCTCAAGCTATACTACAGAACGATAGTAATAAAAACTGCATGGTACGGGCATAGAAACAGAATGGTGGATCAATGAACTCAAATAGAAGACACAGAAATAAACCCACACACCTATAGATACTTGATTTTTTACAAAGAAAGTAAAAACACACAATGGAAAAAAGATATCATCTTCAACAAATGATGCTGGTCTAAATGGATGTCTATATGTAGAAATATGCAAATAGATTCATATATATCACCCTGCACAAAACTAAAGTCCAAGTGGATCAAAGACCTCAATATGAAACCAGACATACTAAGAAAAAAGTGATGAAAAGCCTTGAACTCATTACCACAGGAGACAACTTCTTGAACAGAACACCAATAGCAGGGGCTCTAAGATAACAATCAATAAATGGGACCTCATGAAACTGAATAACAATCATTAAATGGGACCTCATAAAACTGAAAAGTTTTTGTAAAGCAAAGGACACTCTAATGAGAACAAGATGACAGCCTACAGACTGGGAAAGGATCTTCACCAACCCTATATCTGACATAGGGCTAATATCTAGAATATATAAAGAACTCAAGAAGTTAAACAGTAACAAATCAAGTAATCCAATTAAAAAATAGAATACAGAACTAAAAAGAGAATTCTCAATTGAGGAATATCTAATGGCAGAGAAACACTTAAAGAAATGCCCAACATCATTAGCCATCAGGGAAATGCAAATCAAAACGACCCTGAGATTTCACCTTACACCCATCAGAATGGCCAAGATCAAAAACTCAAGTGAAAACACATGCTGGAGGAGTTATGGAGAAAGGGGAACCCTCCTCCACTGCTGATGGGAATGTAAACTTGTACAACCACTCTGGAAATCAATGTGATGCTTTTTCAAACAGCTAGGAATAGCGTTTCCTCAAGATCCAGCTATACCACTCCTAGGCATACATCCAAAAGAGGCTCAAGTACACAATAAGGACATTTGCTCAACCATGTTTGTAGCAGCTTTATTTGTAATAGTCAGAACCTGGAAACAACCCAGAAGTCCCTCAACTGAAGAATGAATACACAAATTGTGGTACATCTACACAATGGCATATTACTCAGTAATAAAAAACAAGGAGATCATGAAATTTGCAGGGAAATGGTGAGAACTGGAAAAGATCATCCTGAGTGAGCTATCCCAGAAGCAGAAAGACACTCACGGTATATACTCACTCAGATAGACATATAATATAGGATAAACCTACTACAATCTATACACCTAAAGAAACTAATCAAGAGGAAGGACTCTTACTAAAATGCTCAGTCCCTGTCCAGAAAGAGGATGGACATCAGAAGAAGGAGAAAAGAGTGAACAAGTCAGGAGCCTGCCACAGAGGACCTCTGAAAGGCTCTGCTCTGTAGACTATCAAAACAGATGCTGAGACTTATGGGCAACCTTTGGGCAGAGTGAAAGGAATCTTATGAAAGAAGTGGGAAACAGTAATATCTGGAGAGGACAGAAACTCCACAAGGAGAGCAACTGAACCAAAAAATCTGAGTACAGGAGTCTTTCCTGAGACTGATACTCCAACCAAGGACCATGCATGGAGATAACCTAGAACCCCTGCACAGATGTAGCCCATGGCAGTTCAGTGTCCAAGTGGGTTCCACAGTAATGGGAACTGGGACTGTCTCTGACATTAACTGATTGGCCTGCTCCTTAATCACCTCCCCCTGATGGGGGAGCAGCATTACCAGGCCACAGAAGAAGACAATGCAGCCACTCCTGATGAGGCCTAATAGACTAGAATCAGAAGGAAGGAAAAGAAGACTTCCCCTATCAGTGGACTTGGAAAGGGGAACAATTATTCATTGTAGGTGGGAATTCAAACTTGTGCAGCCACTATTAAAATTAATATGGTACATCCTTACGGAGCTGGGAATAGATATACCTCAAAATCCAGCCTGCTGTCTTTGGACATATACCCAAAGGACTCTACGTCCTACCACAGAGATATTTATTGTTCCTTTTTTATTGCTGCTGTATTCATAAAACCAAAAATAGTAAATACTGTAAATGTCCATCTATGCATAAATAATTATTGAAAATGCACAATTATAAAATATTATTCTGCTATTAAAATTATTATTTCTAATCCTACTATATTAGAAGCTTCTTAAAGTATACACATATAAGATAGGAATCTAAATGGAGTTGCCAAATAATGGGGGAGACAGAACTCCAACTAGACATTTCTCACCACAAAATGAAACCTCCAATGGCACGAATGTTTCATCTCTTTGTGTTGTCAAAAGGGGTACACGGAAACCTCCAAACAATCCTGGATAATGCCAACACCATTGGGTGCTCTCAAGTTAAAGCCCTATTGCTGAAGATAACATCTATATATTTTATTGAACATGGAAACCTCAAGCTGGTGCTTACCTACAGCCTATGCACTGTGCTGGAGAGATGCACTAACAAAATGATTCCTAATGACATTGTGCTGTCGTTAGGACAGTGAGATCAGGGCCTCACTGAACTATAATCAAAGAAGCTTCCTGTTGTAGTAGATGAGAATATATACAGAACACCTCAACTGACAATATGCAGAGAGTGAGAGACCTTGAAAAACTCAGTTCTAAGTGTGATGTCTATCAAATCCTAGTCCTCAGGACTCAGGAAGCTATACAGAGTAGAGGTAGATTTTTAAGAGCCAGAGGGATGAATGACATCAAAGAAATAGTGTATTGAAGACACCACAGGAATAATGCACATATGAACTCACAGAAACTGCAGCACTTTGCAAAGGGCCTGCACAGCTTCAAACCATTTTGGGTCCCCAGCCCTTAAAGGGCAGTGAACACTGATCCCTAACCACCGAGCTATCCACAATCAATATGTGCTTACAAATCAAGATTACTTTTTTCCAAGCAGTCTTCCTGGAAATATTAACTGCTTTTAAAGTTAAGCCTCACATCCAGTAGTAGGTGGCAAACACAAATTAAATATAATGTTTTGGTTTTTGTAGACTTTTGGTCATATGATGCTCATATATTTGGGCATTTCTGTCTTACTGGTCTTTTGTTTATATATTATAGTTTGTTTCTTATTTTATATTTTAGGTTTTGTGTGTATTGTGTGCAAGTGTTTGTGTCTGTGTTTCTTGTACTTTTGTTTTATGTTTTAATTTGTGCTTGTTTTTATGTTTGTTTCCTAAACAGAGAGGGAAAAAATGGATGTGAATTTGGCTGGGTGCAGAGGTATGGAGAATCTAGGAGAACAACACTACACATATATGTACACACACACACACACACACACACCTAGGAAAGCCGCAAAGAAATATGCTGGCAATTAGTAGAGGTCAACTACTGGACTGATTCCAGTCGATAATTCCAGAGGCATATGGAAAGAGGTCAGAATGGAACTCCACAAACCTAACCTGCAGCTATCCAAGGGAAATGTTCTTGGCTGATCTCTCAGTGAGTCAAACAAGAGGTCAATTTCATTATCATAGCCCAATTAAATATATATATTTGAATAAATATAGAAAATGCCAGAAAGAGAATTTAACACCTGGAGTTGCAATATTATCTACCTATCAAGTTTCAAACAGAAAAGAAAAAGTTACATACTAAGAATACGACCTGTTGACACAAATGAAGGAAGAACACAGGTGAGCAAAATTCTACATCTTAGTCCCATATAATAAACAGGCAAAAATATTAAAGAAACAGTAGTCAATTTTTTGTTATGCTCTTGAGCACAAATAGGTCTACCTGAAAATAGATCAATATTAAATTCTAATGTTTAGAATGTTGAGAGTAGTACAATTGAGAAATAAAACTAGGATTACATTATAAATAGTTTTTATATCAAATTTCAAGGCCAAAAGAACTTTTTATTTTCAACTTATTTTTACTATTTGTTAGGAAAGGGAAACTACTTAAAGCCCTTACCAGATGTAGTATTTATGTAATATTCTTCAGCAGGGTTTATTATCACAGCTGGCAGAGGCATATTGAAATACATTATAAATTATTAATCTCTGAAACTATCTTGAATTGGATTCAAAAATACCATATGAAGACCATATAATATGTCACTATTAATTAGTTGGGAAAATTCCTGCTGAGGAGCTTATTTTAGGTAAAATAAATGGTGTTCATTAACTAGTAATTAACCCAGCTACATTATAAAGGTCAAAATTAGTCTATGGCACACAATACCTTACCTGCAGATTCTATAGGGTAAATTTATCAACATAAATGCACTCTTGATAAATATAAGCGATGGCGCAATCATGATATATGAATAAATAACATGGATTTTCTAATAGAAATGAGTTACCTTGTATTTTACAATCTAATAAACTTCTAGATGTAAAAACATTTTCTTAAATCCTAAACAACTTAAGCTCAGTTGTAAGTATAACTATATAGTCTTCAACTCCATCAGAGACTTGAGAAGAAAATAATATTACCTTAGTATGTAGGAAGTGCAAGCAAGCAGCTTCCAAAATAGAGAATAAGCAGACAGAAGCTGCCTGGAGAGTCACACAAAATTTCTCTATGTTGAACCATCATCTTTAGCCTTTTGGCACAGGATATCTGACTGGTATATCTGTGAAGCAGGAATTATGAAAGACTTACTTACTCTGTCTTGGCAGAGTTTGACAGTCAACTTTGTGACTAATTTTTGCCCATTTTGGATAGCATTCTGTCTGCAGTTGAAGTGAGGGCATTTTATTTGGTGTATGGCTAGCATGTCACATTTGAAAATATCTCCCAATGGAAGTTTTTTGGTGCTCATAAGCTTCTTCCAATTTGAATGGGGTATAGCCAGAAGCTGACATGGATCTTTGTCAGAAAAACCTTAAAGACTCTGAACTCACCAAGATAGGACAGATAATAGAATACTTCCTCCAAAGTTGCCAAATATATTGGTCTGGATATTGGGAATGCACATCATACATTATAATTTTCGTAATTGTTTTACAATTGTTGTTATTGTATATTGGTTTATTGTTGAATGAAAAGCAGATTTTTATTGGACTTAAGAGGGAAATATTGGCATAATGTTATTCTGCACTGTGTAAAGTTTACCCTTGTTATTCAAATGCTGATTTCTCTATCCCACTATTTGGTTTCAATATGGACATGCCATTGTAATGTTTATTCTAAGTATTTCCTGCCTCAAGTTTATGTAAACATTCTCACCATTTCTTCTCTTGGCAATAAAGTTGGACAGCCAGTAGCTGGAGATTAAAAAAATTAAATTAAATTAAATTTTAATTTTATGTAAGAAGTGGGAAGTAGCAAGAGCTGGAGAGGACAGGAACTCCACAAGGAAAGCAACAGAACAAGAAAATTTGAACACAGGGAACTTCCCAAAGACTCATACTCCAACCAAGGACTATTCATGGAGATAACCTAGAACCCCTGCACAGATGTAGGCCATGGCAGTTTAGTGTCCAAGTGGCTTACATAGTGATGGGAAGAGGGACTGCCTCTGACATAAACTTATTGGCCTGCTCTTTGATCACCTCCCCCTGAGGGGGGAGCAGCCTTACCAGGCCACAGAAGAAGACAATGCAGCCATTCTTGATGTGATCTGATAAACTAAGATCAGAAGGAAGGAGAGGAGGACCTCCCCTATTAGTGGACGTGGGGAGGAGCATGCATGAAGAAAAGGGAGATAGGGTGGGATCGGGAGGGGAGGAGGGAGGGGCTTATGGGGGGGATACAAAATGAATAAAGTGTAATTAATAATAATAATAATAATAATAAAAAGAAAAAAATGGGTTACCTATTAAATAAAGCTAAAAGAAAATTAATTTCAATCGATTATGTATTGCTTAAAGTACATTAATATTTCTATTTTCTTATTTTATTTGGAACAGTATGGTGTGATTTTTTTTAAAACAGAGAGAAAATAATCCTTAGTAAAGGAGAAAATTTGTTTCGTTAGCACTTGATTGAAGCATGAACCATAGGAAGATAGGGAAAGCATATATTACTAACTGAAAGAAGCTTAAATTTTAATTAAGATTTTACTGATAGTTCTACATATCAAACTGGTTAGAAGAAATATGGAAATAGTAGAATGGAAGGGACAATAGTTAATATCAGTGAGTCATAATGTTCCAATTGTCAATTGGACTGTTGTTTTTAAGGCATAAGCAAAGTGCCTAGCCACATTAGGTGTTTGAGGCTTTCTCTTGGTCCAGTTGAAGCCATATAAACATTCAGTTCTTCACAGCAGTAAGATTAATAACCATTATAGTCTCATACTCAACCTCAGCCTGGATGCCCTGTGCATCCCAAGAGCAGTATTCTTCTCTAGACTGTTCTAGTCTTTGAAATCAGCCAGGCATATTTTAGGAAACCAGGATTTAGTAAGTATCTGTATAGTGAAGCTTTTAAAAACAGGCTAAAAGAACTATATTTTGAATTTATAATTACAGATTGGTGAATCTGATTTCAATGGTTGAGAGTGTTTGTGTGGGGTTTGACATAACTTCACAACATTAATGGGTAATTTCAAACACTTGTAATTTTTCGGTAAAGTGATGAGATTCTTGCTTGTTTGTTAGCAACCAGATTTTCTTTTTCTCTCTTGGGACTTGGTTTCAAGAGATGTGAGAAGTGAGAAGCTAATGCTAAAATAATCTGTGTAATAAGTATAAGTTGTTTATTTGCTTTGTAGAATATCAAGGATTCTGCATATAACTGCTGTAATCTGTGGGTAAAATTCAGCAGAAAGATCAATGCACTGACAAGTGACTAAAGTCAGGCAGAAGGAGGGCATGAAGGGAAGAGTGACACTGAGTCTTTAAGGCCCTGAAACTTAGGCCCAGCTCTAAGCAGTTCTTTAAAGAACACTTAGAAGTCAGATAAAAATAAAAATTCATGTTAGCTTAAAAGTACAAAGAACGGCCTTCATGAACAAAAGAGTTTGAAGTAGTCTGGACAGCAGCAAACAACCAAGTTAGGTAATTAAATTCTGTACAGAAATGCTGCCTGATGCTCTGGCAGACTATTGAGATACATATGTGGTTGTTAAATTCAGGGCCAAAAAGAAATTTAAAAGAGGATAGAAAAGGCGTTCTGGTTCTACTTTGTGAATACATGGAATTTTAAATTTGGAGGCAATCTTTTTTTGTTGTTTACTTTTTTTGAGATTATAATATAATTACATTTCTTCTTTGCCTTTTTTCACTGCACAGCCTTCCATATTCCCCTCCTTGCTCTCTTTCAAAATTGTGACCTCTTTTTACCATGTTATTGCATATATATGTATATATATATATATATGTATAAACTTATATATATACATTGATATGTAAATGCACACACACACACACACAAACTGGCACAGCCATATCTAAGGAGAACAGTGAAAATCATAAAGCCAGCACACCTGCTTGATAAAGAGCCAGGAAAGCTTAACCTAGTGACGCAAATACTGTGGTGCAGTCTCTCACTCTTTTGGCCGAGATACTTGGCCCATCTGCTCCTGCACTTACTCAGGAACAAAATAATCAGAACAAAGTAAACTTATAAAGGTAAACAATATTTTGCAGGCTAGAGAAGTTAGTAGCAGATCAAATTAAAAGCTTCTTCCTACTACTGATGAACAAAGAATGGTATGGATAAACTAAAATAATAAGATCTCTTTCTTAGAAAAAGTTAACTCATACAGGGCCACTTTCATGTCATATAACCTAGGAACAAAAAAAAATACCAAGATTATACATATAAATAAATTATATAAATATAAATGCATTGGGGCAGAAATTGAATAATAATTGCAGTAACTTTAGCTTAAAGATTTTTTCCTTGTGCTTAATGACAATTAGCACGATGACTATTAAAGGTTGATAATACATTGCTTGGGACATGACAATCTGCCCAGGCTGAGTCGATGTTTTCTTTCTGTCTAGTACCCTTGAAACCTCAAGAGCTACCAGCCTAAATACAGGCTGTCATGCTTTGGCAAAATATGCCCTTGAAACTGCAATATTGTTAAACGTTGGGTTGTGGGATTGATGAAGGAAATTGTTTGTCATGGTTTCTCAATGATGACTAAACTTATGACTAAACAGAAGTTAAAACATATGTCCAGGAAAAAAATTATATGATCTATGGTTTGGAACAACATGCGTCCATCCCTGCCTACTAAATTCTGTATAAATAAAGCAGCACCCAGACTTCCAGCAGTCAGGCTGTTAGACTTCTCCTGATCATGCCTGACTCATTCCTCATTCTT
The DNA here is from genome assembly GCF_907164565.1 of Psammomys obesus. Lineage (NCBI taxonomy): Eukaryota > Metazoa > Chordata > Mammalia > Rodentia > Muridae > Psammomys > Psammomys obesus. The sequence goes on from NW_026590305.1 coordinate 493,198, forward strand.
CTCTCACCACTCTTGCATCCACTCTTCTTCAGACCTTGACCTCATTTTGGGATGGACCCATCAACACACACACACACACACACACACACACACACACACACACACACACATTATATGTATATATAAAACCTCTTTTCTATATACAGTATTAATTGTATATATGTTTACAGGGCTGACCATTTGGTATGGGATAATCAGTTAGTTGACATGCATTTTCTTAGGGAAGACTATTTCTCCCACTCTCAGCTTTCTGAAACTGCCTGTAGTTTTTTTATGCAGGGTTGAGGTCTTCTGGGCTTTCCCCTGTCTACTTTTGCAAAATTTAAATAAAAATTTAAAGCATTTTCTTCCTAATAAAATGCTTTCAGTGTTTGAAATGTGTCAATAGCAGTGCTCATTATATAATTCAAAATGAGTATTACATATATGAAATACAGTAATATATGTGCTAGCCACTAACAGAAGCAAGCAACTCCTACACTAATGCTTCAAAATACGTCTCCTATCTTTTCTTTCTCTTTTTCGGGGGGGGGATATTTTTTATTTTTTATATTAATCACAGGTTATTTACTTGGTATCCCAGCTGTAGCCCCCTCCTTCATTCCCTCCCAATCCCACCCTCCCTCCCTCATCTCCTCCCTGCCCCTTTCCAAGTCTACTGATAGGAGAGGACCTCCTCCCCTTCCATCTGACCCTAGCTTATCAGGTCTCATCAGGACTGGCTGCAATGTCCTCTTCTGTGGCCTAGCAAGGCTGCTCCTCCCTTGGGGGTGGGGAGGGTCGAAGAGCTCACGATTGAGTTCATGTCAGAAATAGCCCCTGTTCCCCTTCCTAGAGAGCACATTTGGATACTGAGCTACCATGGGCTATATCTGAGCAGGGGTTCTAGGTTATATCCATACATGGTCCTTGGTTGGAGAAACAGTCTCATGAAAGACTCCTGTGCCCTGATATATTTGGTCCTTGTGAAGCTCCTGTCTTCTCCAGGTCTTACTAGCTCCCCCTTCTTTCATATGATTCCCTGCACTCTGCCCAAGTTTTGGTTATGAGTGTCAGCATCTGCTTTGATACACTGCTAGGTAGAGTCTTTCAGAGGCCCTCTGTGGTAGGCTCCTGTCCTGTTACTTGTTTTCTCCTACATCCAATGTCCATCCCATTTGTCTTTCTAAGTGAGGATTGGTCATCTTATCCCGAGTCCTCTTTCTTGTTTATCTTCTCTGACTTTTCATTATGACTTTAGACTATGTTTATTCAGGAATATATTAAAATTGGCATGTTAATAAATGACACACGTTCCCCCTGACCCCCTCCCAAATCCTATCCATAGGCTTCGATGTATGAAATCTCCATGCATCCTTTGTTTGAAAAGCATATTTCCCTTAATTGTACTGCCTATTGTAAGAAACAAGTGTTTCTGCCTTCATATTTGATAGTGTTCATCATGGCTTTGGATTTAGTAAGATGGCAATGCATTGTTTAGTTGTATAGCAATGACATATAAAAATCTTATAAAGAGCATAGAGATCCATACTCAGGATAACAATAAATCACAGTAATCAACCAATAATCACAGTGTTGGAATTATCAGACTCAGGTTTTTATGACTCTATGGTTAAGAATATAAATAAACACTGCTCAAACAAAATAAAAGTACAGAAAAATCTAGAAGCAAAATGGGCCATATTAATAAGAAATATGGAAATTTTACAATAGAAAAACAGGGAAAAAAGATAGACTTGAAATATTGGTGTGGTAAAACACCAAAAATGTGAAAATTAGATTAATACTATTTACCCATCTAGTCAAAAGAGCACAGATTGACAGGTCTTATTTTACTAGATCTATACAAGTGTGATAGATTCCTAAGAAAAGAAATAAAAGATAAAATGGTTAAAAGAAAATATTGGATCTTGAGGAAGCGCTATTCCTAGTTGTCTGAGAAAGTGCCAGATTGCTTTCCAGAGTGGTTGTACAAGTTTACATTCCCACCAGCAGTGGAGGAGGGTTCCCCTTTCTCCACAACCTCTCCAGCATGTGTTGTCTCTTGAGTTTTTGATCTAAGCCATTCTGATAGGTGTAAGGTGAAATCTTAGGGTCGTTTTGATTTGCATTTCCCTGATGGCTAATGAAGTTGAGCATTTCTTTAAGTGTTTCTCTGCCATTCGATATTCCTCTGCAGAGAATTCTGTGTTTAGCTCTGTACCCCATTTTTTAATTGGATTACTTGATTTTTTCTGTTTAACTTCTTTAGTTCTTTATATATACTGGATATTAGCCCTCTGTCAGATATAGGGTTGGTGAAGATCTTTTCCCAATCTGTAGATTGTCGTTTTGTTCTGAGGACAGTATCCTTTGCTTTACAGAAGCTTTTCAGTTTCACTAGGTCCCATTTATCTATTGTTGCTCTTAGAGCCTGTGCTGTCGGTGTTCTGTTCAGGAAGTTGTCTCCTGTGCCAATGAGTTCAAGGGTATTCCCCACTTTTTCTTCTAAGCGGTTTACTGTGTCTAGTTTTATGTTGAGGTCTTTCATCCACTTGGACTTTAGTTTTGTGCAGGGTGTTAAGTATGGATCTATTTTCATTTTTCTACATGTAGACTTCCAGTTAGACCAGCACAATTTGTTGAAGATGCTGTCTTTTTTCCAATGAATGGATTTGGCATCTTTGTCAAAAATCAGGTGTCCATAAGTGTGTGGATTTATGTCAGGGTCTTCTATTTGATTCCATTGATCCACCAGTCTGTTTCTATGCCAGTACCATGCAGTTTTTAGTATTGTTGCTCTATAGTACAGCTTGAGATCAGGGATGGAGATACCTCCTGAAGATCTCTTACTGTAGAGAATTGTTTTAGCAATTCTGGGTTTCTTGTTGTTCCATATGAAGGTGAGAGTTTTTCTTTCAAGGTCTATAAAGAATTGTTTTGGTAACTTGATGGGAATTGCATTGAATCTGTAGATTGCTTTTGGTAAGATGGCCATTTTTACCAGCTATACCACTCCAAGGCATATATCCAAAAGATTCTCAAGTATACAATAAGGACATTTGCTCAACCATGTTTGTAGCAGCCTTATTTGTAATAGCCAGAAGCTGGAAACAACCCAGATGCCCCTCAGTGGAGGAATGGATGCACAAATTGTGGTATATCTACACAATGGAATATTACCAGCAATTAAAAAAAGGAAATCATGACATTTGCAGGTAAATGGTGGGATCTGGAAATGATCATCCTGAGTGAGCTATCCTAGCAGCAGAGGGATGCACACAGTGTATACTCACGCATATAGACATATAATATAGGCTAAACCTACTAAAATCTGTACACCTAAAGAAACTAATCAAGGGAGAGGACTCTTGCTAAAATGCTCAATTTCTACCCAGAAAGGCAAAGAGGCTGGGCATCAGAAGAAGGAGAAAAGAGGGAACAAGTCAAAAGTCTGATACAGAGGACTTCTGAAAAAATCTGCCCTGCAGACTATCAATGTAGATACTAAAACTTATGGGCAACCTTTGGGCAGAGTGCAGGGAATCTTAGGAAAGAAGTGGGAAACAGTAAGATGTGGAGAGGACAGAAACTCCATAAGGAGAGCAACAGAACCAAAAAATCTGAGCACAGGGGTCTTTCCTGAGACTGCTATTCAAACCAAGGACTATGCATGGAGATAACCTAAGACCCCCCATACAGATGTAGCCCATGGCAGTTCAGTATCCAAGTGGATTCCATTGTGATAAAAACAGGGACTGCCTCTGACAGGAACTGATTGGCCTGCTCTTTAATTACCTCCCCCTGAGGGGGAAGCAGCATTACCAGACCACAGAAGAGGACAATGCAGCCACTCCTGATGAGACCTAATTGACTAGGATCAGAAGGAAGGAAAAGAAGTCCTCCTCTATCAGTGGACTTGGGGGGGGGCATGCATGCAGAGGGTGGAGGAAGGGAGGGATTGGGACAGGAGGAGGGAGGGAACCACGGGGGGGGATACAAAGTGAGTAAAGTGTAATTAATAAAGAAAAATAAAATTAAAAAATTTTAAAAAAAGAAAATATTGGACAACATACAGGATTTTTTCCCAAATTTAGTAAAACAAAAAATAGCACAAGGTGTTTACCAGAACTGAATAAGAAATCTCCCATCAAAATAACTTTTGCCCCCTCCCGGCCTCCCTCTGTGGGGGAACAGCCTTGCCAGGCCACAGAGGAAGACAATGCAACCAGTCCTGATGAGACCTGATAAGCTAGGGTTGGATGGAAGGGGAGGAGGACCTCCCCTATCAGTGGACTTGGAGAGTGGCAGGGGAGATGAGGGAGGAAGGGTGGGATTGGGAGGGAATGAAGGAGGGGACTACAGCTAGGTTTCAAAGTGAATAAACTATAATTAATATAAAAATTTTAATTAAAAAACAAAAAATAACTTTTGCTCCCCACACTTAACAACATTTGGGTCAAAAAATTAGATACAGAATTGTAACTGCTTTATAGGCAATTCAGCATCCATAAAGTTTAAAGAAAACTATGATGTATCATGATGCTGATATCACGTGCAGTTATGTCATATGTGACTATAACACAAGACATGTGGAAAGAAATGAAGTTCTAGGGCTTCAAACCTTTAGCCTTTCAGAAGTAATGAGGTGATATTAACTCAAAAAGGCATGTGAAAGTCTAAGCATCTATATTGCAATCTACAGAGCACGTAATAATTAATATCCAATTCTAGACATTTTAATTTTTTGTGTTCATGACACCAAGGGGCTAGCTCATCTTTGCAACTGAGAATACTTTTGCTGAAGCTATTTATGTGATTAGCATACCCAAATTATGACTGATAACTTAGAACTTGATACTGTTGTAAAGCTGAAACCAGGCAGTTAACATATTCTGGTCTAGAAACAGAACTAATTGTTGCTTAGGAAACTTCAGGGCATTTTTTTTCTCTTAAGACTTTGGCCTGAATAGCTTAAGTCTAAAAGAATTTTATAAGATAATTTGTTGCCCTTGCTTATATTTATTGACCTTGAAGTTAGTCATGTTTTAGTAATATGTTCACTACAATATCTACACTATTGGACTAAAGAGTTGGTCAATGTAGCCTCTTATAGGAGCTGCTTCACTGGCACAGCTCATTTGTGGAAAAAAAAACATGGAAAAGGAAAATTCTATTTCTTACACTAATAGTAGACTCTTTAATGAAAAATCATCTAGGTTTTTTTGGATATGTCAGAAAGTTTAAATTGTAAGAAACTCATTGTTGTTATAAAGAAAAGCATCAGTCCTTCAATTTTACCAGTAAGACACAGGAGCCAGATGCTGGGTTGAAACCCTCCTAGCTCAGAAAGGCAGAGAAAGCACCCAGGTGATCTTACTACTCAGCTCACATCACAGATTGTAAAAGGAAAAAGAAAAAAAAAAGCCAAAAGTCCGTTCTTTTTCTTCTTCTTCTTCTTCTTCTTCTTCTTCTTCTTCTTCTTCTT
>NW_026590305.1:498674-513293 GCF_907164565.1 Psammomys obesus
TTCTTCTTCTTCTTCTTCTTCTTCTTCTTCTTCTTCTTCTTCTTTTTCTTCTTCATGCTGTCTTAAATACCCTTCACCTCAAAGTCCCTCCTTTCTGCTTAACCCCTGCCAACTGTTTTTTGCTTCATCTCTTGACCTAGAGCTGACTTTATTTAGCTCTTAGAATAAAGATGTGTCTTAGGGTTGAGCCAAAACCACAAATACTAGTTTACAGTAACAGAAAGCTCTTGCGCTAAAGGTATGTATTATGGCTGAGTCACTCCAGAACTAGAAACAGGTTTCTACAGTTCACAATCTTGGAGTTCACAATGGTATCAAATATCCTGCAACAACCCATGTAAGTTATATTTAATATATCTAATAAGTACTGTTGTATGCTAAAATATTTTAAAACATAAAACTTAAGTAATTATAAAATTAAATGTTTTTAAAATTTTTAACTTTTAATTGTATTTATTTAGCTATTCACTTTATACCGCAATTGTAGTACCCACCCTCCTTCCTTCCTTCCCTCCCTCTTTTTCCCTCTTCCACCTCGCCCCTCAGGAAAGAGAGAGCCACTAACCCAAAGTTTGACTATGAGTCTCAGTATCTCCTTCCATATCCTGATGAGTAGTCTTGCAGAGGCTCCCTGTGGAAGGCTCCTGTCCTGTCCTTTGTCTTCCCCTTCTTCCAATATCTATCCTGTTTGCCCTTCTGAGTGATGTTTCAGCCTCTTTATTATTTAGGTTCTTTAGGACTATAGATTTTAGTATGTTTATACTATAGTATATGGCTAATATCCAGCTACCTCAAGATTCAGCTATGCCACTCCTGGGCATATATATGAAAGATGGTAAACCATACACTAGGACATTTGCTCAGCTATGTTTATAACAGCAATATTCATAATAGACAGAATCTGTAAACAACCTAGATGTCCCTCAACTGAAAAATGGATACAGAAATTGTGGTACCTTACACAATGGAATACTATTCAGCAATTAAAAACAAGGAAATCATGGAATTTGCAGGCAAATGGTGGGAACTAGAAAAGATTATCCTGAGTGAGGTAACCCAAAAGCAGAAAAACACATATGATATATACTCACTTATTAGTGGATGTTAGACATAACTAGTTTTCAAGAAAACTAAAACTTCCATTACACTAACAAATGTCATGAATCAAATAGACCTAGTAGATATCTACAGAACATTTCCCCCAAACACAAAAGAATATACATTCTTCTCAGAACCTCACAGACCCTTCTTGAAAATTGACTATATACTCACAAAGCAAACCTCAACAGATACAAGAAATTTGAAATAACCTCTTGCATGTTATCAGAGCACCACGGATTAAAGCTACATTCAAAAACAACAGAAAGAAAAGAAACTCTACAAATTCATTAAAACTGAAAAACTCTTTACTCAATGACCTCTGGGTCAAGGAAGGAAAAAAAAAGAAAGAAAGAAATTAAAGACTTTCTGGAATTAAATGAAAATAAAGGTGAAACATACCCAAACTTATGGGACACATGACAACAATGCTAAAGGGAAAGTTCATTGCACTAAGTGTCTTCATAAAGAAAGTGGAGAGTTCTCATTCTAGTAATTTAAAAGAATGCCTAAAAGCTATAGAACAAAAGAAGAACACAAACCCAAGAGGAGTAGACAGCAGGAAATAATCAAACTCAGGGCTGAAATCAATAACATATAAACAAAGAAAACAATACAAAGAATCACTGAAACCAAGAGCTGGTTCTTTGAGAAAATCAACAAAATAGGCAAACCCTTAACCAAACTAAAAAAATGGCAGGAGAGATAATTTCCAGATTAACAAAATCAGAAAAGAAAAGAGACACATTACAACAGGCACTAAGGTAATCAAAAGAATCATTAGGTCTTGGTTCAAAAGCTTGTACTCCACAAAATTGGAAAATGTAAATGAAATCAATGATTTTCTTGATAGGTTCCAACTACCAAAGTTAAATCAATATCAGGTGAACAATTAAAATAGTCCTACAACCCCTAAAGAAATAGAAGAAATCATTAAAACTCTCCAAATCAAAAAAGCTCAGGCCCAGATGGTTTCAGCACAGAATTCTACCAGTCTTTCAAAAAAGAGTTAATACCTATACTCCTCAAACTAGTTCATAAAATAGAAACAGTAGAAACATTGTCAAACTCATTCTATGAGGCCACAGTCACCCTGATACTTAAACCACACAAAGTTCCAACAAAGAAAAAAATAATTTCAAAGCACTTTTCTCTATGAACCTTGATGTAAAAATGATCAACAAAGTACTCACATTCCTAATCCAAGAACACACAAAAAAAGTCGTCCACTATGATCAAGTAGGCTCCATCACAGGAATGCAGGGGTGGCACAATATATATAAATCTATCAATGTAAAACACCACATAAATAAACTGAAAGAAAAATACCACATGATCATCTCATTGGATGCTGAAAAAGCCTTTGGCAAAATCCAACACCCCATCATGTTAAAAGAAGGCACATAATTAAACACAATGAAGGCAATATACAGCAAGCATATAGCCAACATCAAATTAAATGGAGAGAAACTCAAAGCAATTCCACTAAAATCAGAGGCAACACAAGGTTTCCTACTCTCCACACATCTATTCCATATAGTACTCAGAATCCTAGCTACACCCATAAGACAACTAAAGGAGATCAAGGAAATACAAACTGAAAAGGAAGAGGTCAAAGTATCACTATTTGCAGATGATTAGGATAGTATACATATGTGGTCCCAAAAATTATACCAAGGAATTCCTACAGCTGATAAACACCTTCAGCAAAGATACCTTCAGTAAATTTGGACACAAAGATAACTCAAAAAATCAGCAGCCCTCCTGTGTACAAATGATTAAAAAAATGAGAAAACAAAAAGGAAACAACAACATTCACAATAGCCACAAATAATATAAAGTATCTTGATATAACTCTAATAAAGAAAGTGAAAGACCTGTACGACAAGAACTTCAAAACTCTGAGAAAAGAAATTGAAAAAAATAAATAAAAGAAGAAGGAAATATCTCCCATGCTCATGGATCAGTAGGGTTAACATAATAAAAATGGAGGGGGGATCCAAGATGGTGGTGACCAGCACTCACCATATCTAAGGGACAGAGGATCTGATACTCCAAAATTGGTGAGTGGAGGGGCATCAGAATCCAGAACATCAACATTAAGGCTTCCTGGGAGAGGGGGGACAACCCATGAGCTGAGACCATTTGGATCCAGGTCACCCACAAACTTCCCTGGAGACTGAGAGTGATGAATATTCAATCTCCCTGCACTTCCCCTTGTCAGGCATTCCTCCTCCTCTGCAGAGGGGGCCCACAGGGTCAGCTGCTCCTAGCACATAACTCCCTGCTCGGTATAAGACAGAGAAGGCCTGTGATGCCGAGTAGAACCTGCAGGCACAGGCCAGAAGCTGGAAACAGCCCAGATGCCCCTCAGTGGAGGAATGGATGCACAAATTGTGGTATATCTACACAATGGAATATTACCAGCAATTAAAAAAAGGAAATCATGAAATTTGCAGGTAAATGGTGGGATCTGGAAATGATCATCCTGAGTGAGCTATCCCAGAAGCAGAAAGATACACACAGCATATACTCACTCATATAGACATATAATATAGGATAAACCTACTAAAATCTGTACACTTAAAGAAACTAATCAAGAGGAAGGACTCTTGCTAAAATGCTCAATTCCTATCCCGAAAGGCAAATAGGCTGGATATCAGAAGAAGGAGAAAAGAGGGAACAAGTCAGGAGCCTGACACAGAAGACCTCTGAAAAGCTCTACCCTGCTGACTATCAATGCAGATGCTGAGACTTATGAGCAACCTTTGGGCAGAGTGCAGGGAATCTTAGGAAAGAAGTGGGAAACAGTAAGATCTGGAGAGGACAGGAACTCCACAAGGAGAGCAACAGAACCAAAAAATCTGAGCACAGGGGTCTTTCCTGAGACTGATATTACAACCAAGGACTATGCATAAAGATAACCTAAGACCCCTGCACAGATGTAACCCATGGCAGTTCAGTATCCAAGTGGATTCCATTGTAATAGGAACAGGGACTGTCTCTGACATGAACTGATTGGCCTGCTCTTTAATTACCTCCCCCTGAGGGAGAAGCAGCATTACTAGGCCACAGAAAAATACAATGCAGCCACTCCTGATGAGACCTAATTGACTAGGATCAGAAGGAAGGAAAAGAAGTCCTCCCCTATCAGTGGACTTGGGGAGGGGCATGCATGCAGAGAATGGAGGAAGGGAGGGATTGGGATGGGAGGAGGGAGAGAATCACAGGGGGATACAAAGCAAATAAAGTGTAATTAATAAAGAGAAAAAAGACTAAATAAAAAAAATTTAGCCTTGGGGGGAAAAAAGATAAAAAAAATAATAATAACAGAGAAGGCAGGCCTCCCAGAGCAGGTTGCGATCTGTACCAGCCTCCAGGATGCCAGGTCTAAAAGCAGCTGTACATGCTCCTAGGGCCTCCCAGCCAGAGAATTACTGGCCTCACAGTCCCTCAGTGGCAGGCAGCTGGCTGTATGGGCCACACAGATCCACAGGCAAATGTACTGCATAGCTCTCCAGGACTTCCCAGCAGGCATCTGTACCGGCCTTGTAGTTCTGTGGCTATGGCTAGATTCCCTGTGGGCCGCTGTACTTCCCTCCTGGTTCTGGGGCTGCAGCACCACTGAGCTGACAGATCTTATATACTTGCATTTACAGCAGCAGGCCCAAATCTGAGAGTAGAGAACAAGGGTATCCCCTCTGCTTTCAGATTAGGCCTGCTGGAGAATGAGTATGCCTAAAGTGAGTGGTTGCAGAGCCCCAGATGCAGGGTCCCTCTACTCTAGCAGCCAGACATAGGATCCCTCCGACCCACAACCCACTGAGGGAAACATAGGGATTCTTGGGACAGCATTCACAACATTAAAGCCCCTGTTCAGTGGGTCTACCACTGGAGTCCAGGCAAACAATTCCTGGAGCCAGACATCTGAATACCAGCAGGACAGAATGACAGGTTTGTAGAACACTGAGGTATTCAGTGAACCTGCACATGCACATTGCACCTTAGAACAGCACCAGTGCCTGCACCCCCTCCTGTGCCTGCACCCCTGGCCCACATTGAGGCATCTACACTCCCTAGTATCCTATCCTTCAAGACACACTTCCACACACACACACTTCTTGCCCACACTTGTACACCGCACCTGCAATCTCCCTCCCTAAGGTAAAGCTGAAACACCAATGTGCATTCTCAAATCAGTAGGCCTCTCTCATCTTCCTGAAATACTACAAACACCAGCGAAAAATGGACCAAGTCTGAAGTACAGACTCCAGGGACAAACAGTGAAGGTTACAGATAACCAGATGGCCAGCGGTCAGCATAAGAACTCATCCAACAAGAATCAGGACATCATGGCGAAACCAACAACCCCCCAAATCAATGAATGCTCCAATTCATTGGAAAAACAGGAAAATTATTTTAAAGCTATACTTATACAGTTATTGGAGGCATATAAAGAGGAAATGAACAAAGCTCTTACAGAAATACAGGCAAATACAGCCAAACAAATAGAGGCTCAAGTAGAGGTACAATTACTGCCATATGGAAAGGAAATGAAAAATTAATAATAAAAACCATCATAGAAAGAAGGGAATCCACATTCAGACATTTGAAGGAAATGGTGCAAGACATGAAAACAGAATTAGAATCAATAAAGAAAACACAAACAGATAAAACCCTGGAGCTGCAGGACCTAGAGAAAAGATCAGGAACAACAAAGGTAAGCATCATCAATAGAATACAAGAGATGGAAGAATTTGAGGTACTGAATATGCACTTGCAGAAATTGATAATTCTCTCAAAGAAAAAGTAAAATTGGCAAAGTTCAAAACAAAAAACTTCCAAGAAATCAAGGATGCCATGAAAAGACATCATCTAAGAATAATAGGAATAGATAAAAAAGAAGATTATGAGGACTCTAAGATGGCGGCAAGCAGAGCGCACCCGTTTTGGAGAGGCAGAAGACATGAATCTCCAGAATTGGTGAGTGGAGAGTCAATCGAAGCTAGAATTTGGAAGTTGGGCTTTCTAAAGGAGAGGGGCCACCACAGAAGCGTGGAGTGCTAGTAGATTTAGATCAGGCGCGGATTTCTCCGGGAAGGAAATAGAGCTCTTCCCTTGTCTGGGCCTCCTGCAAGGAAACCCGCACACAGCACCAGGCAGCTGAGTGCAAAGCTCACATCTGGGAGATCAAGGCAGCAGAGACAGTGCTCCAGGCCCCTTACAACAGCGGTCTGCTGTAACCACCCGTTGAACACCCATCCCCTCCTTGGACACACGTCCCACCCGGCCCCACTGAGGACGCTCAGGGCCCTCCGGACCCGTGGAGCGTCCCCTCCCCCATCCCGCTGACGCAATCCCAAGCTAGACCACAGCAGGAAGTGCAGTGGAGCTCACCTCCCAAGCGGCCAGAGCGCAATAACCCCAGAAATCTCCTCACAGGAGGAGCGCAGGCCCAATCACAGAGCTCCAACCACTGAGCGCTAACCACAGAGACTCAGATCCACAATACAATTCTTCCCAGATACCATAGCCGCAAAGCTCAGTGTCCTGGACCCAAGACAGTTGGAGGCAGGGAGGCAGGGCTCCAGACCACGCAGCCACAGCAGAGAGTAGTAACGACCTGCTGAACGCCACCACTCAGAGGAGAACACATGCCACCTAGGGCCCTCTCGCCGAACTCTTGACCCACGGAACACCCCCCCACTACCACCACCACCCAGCTCTGCAGGAGTGCACACACCACCGAAACTGCACCCCACCAGAGCGTAAGCCCAATACAGTGCTAGCCACAGAGACTCAGATCCACAGTACAACCCTTCCCAGGCCCCAAGTCTGCAAGTGGCAGCACAGAATACACAGGGCTGCCCCGCCAGTGATTGTATGGGCCATCCAACCCCTCAGTGGCAGAAAACCAGCCGAATAGACACCAAAGACCAGCAGACTTGTAAAATCAATACGCACGCATTCTTAAACAGCGCTTGTGATCCCTTAGCGCCTGCAATCCCTTAGCGCCTGCAACAACTTCAGTGCCTGCAGGGCACCCCTCTCACACACTGAAGGCCTCTTCATTCACCAACACCCTGTCCCTTAGGACACACCCACAAGCACATGCTAAAACACACGCTACCCCGCATTTGTCCTTTTGTGCCTGCGAACTTTCCTTCTACAGGTATAGCTGAATAACCAACGCACACACTGAAACCACCAGACTTCAGCCATTTTTCTGAAGAATTCTCCAGATACCAGAGAGAAAAACCAGTCTGACCTGCAGAATCCAGGAACAGACAGTGAACACTATGGATAACCAAATGACCAGAGGTCAGGGAAAGAACACAACCAACGCAAATCAAGATATCATGGCTTCACCGGCAACCTCCAAAATTATTGGACACTCCAACTCAGCAGAAACACAAGAAAATGATTTTAAAGCTATGATTATCCAGTTAATTGAGGCACATAAAGAGGAAACCAACAAATCTCTCAGAGAAATAGTCATAGAGATTCAAACAGTTAAAGAGGATACAAAAAAATCCCTTAAAGATTTAGCCTCCCAAATAGAAACAAAGAAAAACGAAGTGAACGAAGAAGCTCTTAAAGAAACATATGCAAATATACCCAAAACATTGGAGGCCATCTTGGAGACACAGGAATCCACACTCAAACAGATAAAGGAAATGTTGCAAGACATGAAAACAGAATTAGAATCAATAAAGAAAACACAAACTGAGAAAACCCTGGAACTGAAGAACTTAGAGAAAAGAGAATGAATCACAAAGGTAAGCATCACTAATAGAATACAAGAGATGGAAGAGAGAATCTCGGGTGCTGAAGATACACTCACAGAAATTGAGACTTCTCTGAAAGCAAAAACAAAATCAGAAAAATCCCAAACACAAACCATCCAAGAAATCAAGGACGCCATGAAAAGGCAAAATTTAAGAATAATAGGAATTGAAGAAGAAGAGGAGTCCAGGCTACGAGGTCCAGAAAATATTTTCAAGAAAATCATAGAAGAAAATTTTCCCAACCTAAAGAAAGAGATGTCCACAAACATAAAAGAGGCCTACAGAACACCAAATAGACTAGACCAGAGAAGAAACTCCTCACGCCACATCAAAGTCAAAACACTTAATCTACAGAACAAAGAAAAGATACTAAAAGCAGCAAGGGAAAAAGGCCAAGTAACATATAAAGGCAAACCTATCAGAATCACACCGGACTTCTCATCAGAAACTATGAAAGCCAGAAGGGCCTGGGGAGATTTTCATGCAGGCCCTAAGGGACCACAGATGCCAACCTAAACTACTTTATCCAGCAAAGCTTTCAATCAACATAGATGGAGAAAATAAAATATTCCATGACAAAACTAAATTTAAGCAATATTTGAACAGCAAACCAGCCCTACAGAAGATACTAGAAGGAAAAATTCCAATCCAATGAAAACAAATACACCCAAGAAAACATAGGTTAAAGATAATTCCCAACAAAAATCAAAAGCAAACAAGCAATGATTCACAGTAACATCACCAACTCCACCATAATAGGAAATAACATTCAATGGTCATTATTATCTATCAACATCAATGGACTCAACTCTCCAATAAAAAGACACAGACTAACATAATGGGTGTGGAAACAAGAACCAACATTCTGCTTCATCCAAGAAACACACCTACGCAACAAGACAAAGATTACCTCAGAGTAAAAGGCTGGAATACAGTTTTTCGAGCAAATGGACCCAAAAAAACAAGCAGGAGTGGCTATCCTAATATCTAATAAAATAGATTTTCAACCAAAACTAGTCTAAAAAGACGTAGAGGGACACTACATTTTCATCAAAGGAAAAATTCACCAAGAAGACATCACAATTCTAAACATCTATGCCCCAAATACAAGAGCACCTACATTCATAAATGAAAAATTACTAAAGCTTAAACCACACATTGATCACAATACCGTAATACTGGGTGACTTCAACACCCCACTCTCACCAAGGGACAGATCAACTAAACAAAAACCAAATAGGAAAATAAAAGCACTTACAGAGTCCCTAAATCAAATGGACCTAATAGATGTCTACAGATCTTTCCACCCAAACTCAAAAGAGTATACCTACTTTTCAGCACCGCATGGAACCTTCTCCAAAATAGACCATATAGTTGGTCACAAAGCAAGCCTCAACAGATATAAAAAGATTGAGATAATCCCTTGTATTCTATCAGACCACCATGGACTAACTGGACATCAACAACAATGGAAATAACCAAAAACCTACATGCACATGGAAACTGAACAACAGGTTACTCAATGACAGCTGGGTTAAGGAAGAAATAAGGAAAGAAATTAAAGACTTTCTAGAACTCAATGAAAATGAAGGCACAACATACCCAAATTTATGGGACACATTGAAAGCAGTACTCAGAGGAAAATTTATAGCACTAAGTGCCTGAAAAAAAAAATTGTAACATCACATACAAGTAACTTAATGGCCCAACTGAAAACACTAGAAAAAAAAGAAGCAGATACACCCAAGAGGAGCAGAAGGCTGGAAATAATCAAACTCAGGGCTGAAATCAATCAATTAGAAACAAATAAAACTATTCAAAGAATCAATGAAACAAAAAGCTGGTTCTTTGAGAAAATCAACAAGATAGACAAACCCTTAGCCAAGCTAACTAAAAAGCAGAGAGAATCTATCCAAATCAGCAAAATCAGAAATGAAAAGGGGGACATAACTACAGACACTGAAGAAATCCAAACAATCATTAGGTCATACTACAAAAGCCTATATGCCACAAAATTTGAAAATCTAAACGAAATGGACAGTTTTCTTGATAGATTCCATCTACCAACATTAAGTCAAGATCAGGTAGAAAGACTGAATAACCCTATATCCCCCAAGGAAATTGAAGCAGTCATTCACAGTCTCCCCTACAAAAAAAGCCCTGGGCCCAATGGTTTCAGTGCAGAATTCTACCAGACCTTCAAAGAAGTGCTAATACCAATTCTCCTCAAACTATTCCACAAAATAGAAACAGAAGAAACACTACCAAACTCATTCTATGAAGTGACAGTCACCCTGATACCCAAACCACACAAAGACCCAACAAAAAAAGAGAACTTCAGACCTATCTCTCTTATGAATATTGATGCAAAAATACTCAATAAAATACTTGCAAACCGAATCCAAGAACACATCAAAGATATCATCCACCATGACCAAGTAGGCTTCATCCCAGGCATGCAAGGGTGGTTCAACATATGGAAATCCATCACTGTAATCCACCACATAAACAAAATGAAGGAGAAAAACCACATGATCATCTCCTTGGACACCGAAAAAGCATTTGACAAACTCCAACACCCATTCATGTTTAAAGTCTTGGAGCTATCAGGGATACAAGGCACATACTTAAACATAGTAAAGGCAATATACAGCAAGCCTACAGCCAACATCAAACTCACTGGAGAGAAACTTAAATCAATCCCACTGAAATCAGGGACAAGATAAGGCTGCCCACTCTCTCCATATCTCTTCAACATAGTACTTGAATTCCTAGCCAGAGCAATAAGACAACTAAAGGAGATCAAGGGGATACAAATTGGAAAGGAAGAGGTCAAAGTGTCACTATTCACAGATGATATGATAGTATACATGAGTGACCCCAAAAATTCAACCAGAGAACTCCTTCAGCTGATAAACACCTTCAGCAAAGTGGCAGGGTACAAAATCAACTCAAAAAAATTAGAAGCGCTCCTGTACACAAAAGACAAAAAGGCTGAGAAATAAATTAGGGAAACAACACCCTTCACAATAGCCACTAATAACATAAAGTACCTTGGGCTGACTCTAACCAAGCAAGTGAAAGACCTGTTTGAGAAAAATTTCAAGTCTCTGAAGAAAGAAATCGAAGAAGATATCAGAAGATGGAAAGATCTGCCGTGCTCATGGATTTGGTAGGAGTAACATTGTGAAAATGGCCATCCTGCCAAAAGCAATCTGCAGATTCAACACAATTCCCATCAAAATACCAACTCAATTCTTTTCAGAACTTGAAAAAAAGATTCTCAGCTTCATATGAAGAAACAAAAAACCCAGAATATCCAAAACGATCCTGTACAACAACAGATCATCTGGAGGTATCTCCATCCCCGATCCCAAGCTGTACTACAGAGCAATAGTAATAAAAACCGCATGGTATTGGCATAGAAATAGAAAGCAGGATCAATGGAACCGAATAGAAGACCCAGAAATAAACCCATGTACCTACGAATACTCGATTTTTGACAAAGCAGCCAAAACCTTTCAATGGAAAAAAGATAACATCTTCAACAGATGGTGCTGGTCTAATTGGATGTCTACATGCAGAAAAATGAAAATAGATCCACATTTATCACCCTGCACAAAACTAAAGTCTAAGTGAATCAAAGAACTCAACATAAAACCAGATACTCTAAATCTGTTAGAAGAAAAAGTGGGGGAACAGCCTAGAACTCTTTGGCACAGGAGACAACTTCCTGAACAGAACTCCAACAGCACAAGCTTTAAGAGCAACAATCAATAAATAGGACCTCGTGAAACTGAAAAGCTTCTGTAAAGCAAAAGACACTGTCATGAAAACAAAACGACTGCCCACAGATTGGGAAAGAATCTTCACCAACCCTTTATCTGACAGAGGCCTAATATCCAGTATATATAAAGAACTAAAGAAGCTGAAAAGCAACAAACCAAGTAATCCAATTAAAACATGGGGAGCAGAGCTAAACAGAGAATTCTCTGTAGAGGAATATAGAATGGCAGAGAAACACTTAAAAAAATGCTCAACATCATTAGCCATCAGGGAAATGCAAATCAAAACAACCCTGAGATTTCACCTTACACCCATCAGAATGGCCAAGATGAAAAACTCAAGTGACAACACATGTTGGAGAGGTTGTGGAGAAAGGGGAACCCTCCTCCATTGCTGGTGGAATGTAAACTGGTACAACCACTTTGGAAGTCAATCTGGCACTTTCTCAAACAACTAGGAATAGTGCTTCCTCAAGACCCAGCTATACCACTGCTAGGCATATACCCAAAATTTGCTCAAGTAAACAATAAGGACATTTGCTCAACCATGTTTGTAGCAGCTTTATTTGTAATAGCCGAACCTGGAAACAACCCAGATGTCCATCAATGAAGGAATGGGTACAGAAATTGTGGTATTTTTACACAATGGAATACTACTCAGCAATCAAAAAGGAGGAAATCATGAAATTTGCAGGCAAGTGGTGGGATCTAGAAAAGATCATTCTGAGTGAAATATCCCAGAAGAACAAAGACAAACATAGAATATACTCACTTATATAGACCTAAAAGATATGATAAACATAATGAAATCTACACACCTAAAGAAGATAATCAAGAAAGCAGACACGGGGTATGATGATCAATCCTCATTTAGAAAGACAAATGGGGGGGGCAAGATGGCAGCGCCGGGAGGACTCTCATTCTGAGGAGCAGCACAGCAGGATTGGCACAGTGACCAGCAATCAGAACTCGCGGCCATAAAACACAAGTGGTTGTGTTTCTCAGGTGAGAGGATACCCCACGGTGGGGGATTCGATCAGCTTTAACTCACCCGGCTAAACCGCGGAAGAGATCCCTGTTCCGCCAGGCGCTTGGTCACCAGCCCAGAGCTACCCGCCAGTGCGATCTGGTCACGGTCCCAGACTGAACTGTGGGCCCACAACACCATAGACTGGATTTCCCAGTCGAGAGATAACCCCACGGAGCAGGAAACAATTGGGACCGACCCCAGGTTACCCAGACATCCCCTGGAAAAGACTCGGGTTCCGCGGGTGCCCCAGGAGCCAGCCCGGACCCAGAGTTGGAGGGACAAAGGCGCCTGCCTGCACAGAGCCCGGCCTGCGCGCGTGATTCGCCACCTCAGATAGAACTGTGGGCACCAGGGCAACAGGGCACCAGACTGCGTGTCTCTGGCAGGAGGAAACCCCCAGCGGAGGGGGTCAGCAGCTCTAACCCTTAGGACACCCAGCACCAAAACACTTCCTGGACTCATGCAGACTCTAGTGCAGGCAGAAGTGCTGTGCTCTGCCGCCATTGTTGCGTTCCCCTGGAGCACTGGGACACACAGCTGCATCCTCGGACCTGCAGGAGCCGAAGAGCCATTACAGCAGCCCTCAGATACTGTGCCAGGGATCGGCCAGTTGTCCCTGGCTGGACTGCCAAAACTGTAGGAATCCCTGATCCTTCAGGGGGGCTGCACCCACAGCGTCTGGACCAGAGCAGTGCCTACAGCCACCATCCCAGACAGAGACACACAGCTTCTGGTCCAGAGTGAGGCACCCAGCCTCCAGACCAGAGCAGTGCCCCCAGGCGCCAACTCAACCTAGGTGCACATTCTCCAGGTCCAGAGCAGAGCAATCAGCCTTTGTCCCAGAGACTTGCTGAGTGCACCTCCCACTTTCTCAGACAGAACTGTGCGCCCCAAGATAATAGACTGAGTTTCCCTGTTGGGAGAAAACCCCATAGCTAGGGAATCAGCAGTTTCTTCAAGAGGACTGTACATGGAAATTTAGTGAGCAGCAGCACACTAAATTTATAACAAGAAACCCAGCAGTGGGGCAGCTGTCTTGAGAAATTTTATGGGTAAGAGGAGATCCCCCCCTGCCTAACATAGACCACAGCTACTACTCAGGGCTATAAACCTGAGGTGAGCAGTGGCATCTCCGGAGAAACACTGGCCATACAGTGACCATAACCAAAAAGCAGAGAAGGACTCCTTCAGGAAAAATCATCTTCCGGCCAAGGGGATACTCCCTACCTCAGGACTCCAGGAAGCACAGAAACTAACAGCCAAAACCTAAATCAGCCCAATGGGTAGAGGTCAGCGTAAAGGCTCAACCAACAAAAGACAGAGCAATATGGCATCTCCAGAACCCAGCCATCCAGGGGCGAACAGCCCTGAACAATGCAGCATAATAGAAAATCAAGAAGATGACCTTACATCTATGTTGATGAAGAGAATAATAGAGGAAACAGATAAAATACGTAAAGAATTAGAGGAAGATAAAACCAAACAGATCATGGCTATCCGTAAAGAAATGGAGGAAGATAAAGACAAGCAAATTAGGGCCATCCGTGAAGAAATATGGGAAGATGCAGCCAAACAGCTTGTGGCCTTCAGAGAAGAAATAATTAAATCACTGAAAGAAATCAAAGAGACAGAGTTGAAGGAACTAAAAGAAAAAGAGGAAAATACAAGCAGACAGGTGAAGGAAGTAAACAAAACAACTCAAGACCTGAAGATAGAACTAGGAAAATTAAAGAAAACACAAATGGAGGAAATAATGGAGAGGAAGAATTTAGGGAAGAAAACAGGAACTACAGAGGTAAGCATAACCAACAGAATACAAGACATGGAAGAAAGAATCTCAGGTGTAGAAGATACAATGGAAGAAATCGATGTATCTGTCAAAGAAAATGTTAAATCCAAAAAATTCCTGACACAGACC